>NC_056725.1:674081715-674096715 GCF_019279795.1 Protopterus annectens | reverse complement strand
ATACCATCCCACTCACCACCTCATGTCAGAAAACAAAATGTTACTGTCTATAGAGAAACCCAAACCCTCAGCTGGCAAAATGCTATATTCCTATGCCATTGCCAAGCTATGGAACTCTCTTCCTTCCTCTCTCAGAATGATCAGCAATCCTGCCTTCTTCAAAAAGTCCTTAAAAGTACATCTCCTCACTCACTGGATCTGCTCCTGTACCCCACCAAAACACCCAAACACCTGATATCCCACTCTAGAATCCTATCACTATCAACTTTTTTTAATATTCTCTTCAACTCTTGTCTATTACCTTCCTGTTTCTCTCTCCCACTTACTTCATACTTCTAACTCATTCTTTTTTTCTCTTGCTTTGTACCTGTATATCTATACTCCTTTGCTTCTAGCCCCACTCTACTATATACCTATACTCTTGCTCATAACCCATATACTTCTGCATCCTTCTTTCCTGCTCACAACTGACTTCTATTTACTTTGCCATATCTACTATCACACCATCACACTTTACCTTTTCTACTATCACTTTCTTCCAGATGATATTGACCTCCCACATTACATTCATCGAATATACTACCTTTTCTATCTAACAGACTAAGACCTTTGTTTGCAGTTAACGTTATTATAGTTAATGTGCATTATCTCTGTTACACATATGCTTTTTACACTTGCTTTGTAAGCAAATTTGCTATGTATTAACATTGTTTCATTTGTATTTTATTGTCTGTTGTATGTAATATCATGGTGCTTTGTAATATTATGGAGATTTTCTCCCCGGGCCTCCACTGAAAATGGGCTCTTCATAGGCCCAATGGACTTTCCCGGTCAACAAATGCAATAAATAAATAACAAGTACATTACCTTTTGTTTTGTTTTTAAATGCCTTTGAATGGGTTGAAGAATAACTGGGCAATAAAAATAGCAATGCATGCCAAACACCTCTTTACATAGCTTATTGCGTGAATGATGGCAAAGTGTTTGCCCATGTGAGATTCACGTTTAGGTTTATAGGTGGTTAATGGGCTATTGACCCAAAGGTCTGTATCAGTTTAGTTGTGTGTGCCCAGTATAATGCTAGAGATACCCAATATAAAGGATCTTGCCTAAACTTGAGATCTTAGTTAGCAATGACTGCCCATATCTAGGAGGGTCGTAGGTGAAATTCCCGGCAGGAATTTATGGTTACTCATCCAATAATCCAGGCTACGCTGAAACAGAGTCATAGAGGGGCTTTGTTTGATGTGAACTGTTAGTAGCATGCAGACTACTTAGAGAAGACTTGTGTCTGGCCTACAGAGCAATCTTGGATCCAAACTTACTGGCAATGCTGTACATCTGCAAGTCAAATGGGACAAGGGTCACCCACTCCAGGGACCTTAACCTGGCCTATGACATAAATAGGACCTGCTAGAGAGACAGATATGTCACTCAGAGGTTGCTGCTCTTCTGGAAGAGGCTAAGCACAGTGAAAGTGACTTCAATCTGTAAATGTATGACGTGCTGGAGACCCTGAATTTTGTTGGTTAGAAATCTCTGAGGTCTCTCAAGTTGCTGCATGTGCTTGGAGCATTGCACTCAATTATTGGCTTGATGAGGGTTGACTACAGGGGTGTTATGACCTCTTTAGCTCTTGAGGCAATGCATTTGCTAATAAGGTGTGCAATGTAGAATAACTTCCTTACCGCAGTAGACACATGGTGGTCAAAGTTTAAGCTACAGTCAACTTGTTTTCCCAAGTCTCTCATTGCTGAGTTGTTACTTAGGGTATTATTATGTATATGATAGTCTGCAGGGATATTGTTTTTACCAAAGGGGATGATAATGCATTTTTTTGCATTGAGTTTGAGTCCATGGCTTTGGCACCAATCACTGGTTTGTGTAAGCCCCTCTTGAAGTATATTGACATTGTGTGGGGATGCAATGATTGCACCTAATTTGCAATCGTCAGCAAACTTAGTCAGCCACAGCCCCTCTGTTTTGGCCTGAACTTCTGAGAAGTATATTTCAAACAAAAAGGGGCCAAACACTGACCTCCGTGGAACCTCACTTGTGACTGGCTGAGATAAAGTCTCTAACTTTGACTGTATGTGATTACTTGGTGAGCCAGTTAACAATCCACCTGATGACATAAGAGTTGATATTCAACTGGGAGAGTTTATCAATGATGCCCAAATGTGGGATTGTGTCAAAGGCCTTGGGTAAGTCAAGGTAGACTGTATGCATAGATTTGCCTTCAACTATGGCTCTGGTGATGCTTTCAAAGAAGGGCACCAGATTTAACAGGCATACCCTGCATATGACAAAAGCAAACTGTGTTGGATCAAGGGTCTGGAGATCAACTATACCTTTATTTATAAGGTCCATGAAGATTTGTTCCAAGACCTTACAGATAAGGCTGGTTAAGTTTATGGGTCTGTAATTCCCAGAGTTTGTTGCTGTACCCCCTTTATGAAGGGGAATGACAGTTGCTGTTTTCCATTCAGCAGAGACAAAAACACTACTCAGGGTGTGGTTGTAGAGAGTACCTAACTGAGTTGCTAACTCATGTTTTAGACCATTTAAAATGCAACCTGGGATGCCATAAGGTCCCATAAAGGCTGTGTTTTTGGCCTTGGAGAGAGCATAATTGACTTGCTCTTTGGAGATGCAAGGTGGGAGAGATGTAGTGGGAATGCTTCATGAAATATTTGGAGGGGACAGGGGGGCAAAATTTTCACCAAACCTGTCAGCTAATAGGTTAGGTATTTTTACAGGATCAGTGTGTGTGATGCCATCCACAGCTAGTTCAGCACATATCTGGGTCCTACCTTTTTGGTTACAGGATTAGCTGAAGAATGCTTTATGGTTATCCTTAGCTATAGTTGCTAAATTTTTTTTGAAGTTGCCCTTAGAAGATTTTACACATTGTTTTATTTGTTTGTTCAAGCAAAGGTAGGTGTTCTTCCAGTGCTGGGACCTTTCTTTCTTATTCTTAGACAGCAACCTCTTCCTCTTGTTGTATAACTTATTAATGCTAGATTAGTGCTAGTCTTATTTTTTCTTGAGAATCTTGCTTTGATCCTGTCATGTATAGCTGTGTCAATACATGTGCAGAAGTGTTTGTACAGGGCATTTGTGTATAGCTTAGTATAGTTGTCAGTGCCATCTGTGGGAAAAGGAGATTGAAAATCATTTATGGCATTCCTTAGGATGGTATAATTAGCTTTGGTGAGATTATTTAACCTGATTTCACTGAAAAGAGGTTCACGTGTTTTAGCTACTTCAAATTTGACTGATTTTTGATCAGATTTAACCATTGAGGGTTCTATACTTGTGGTGGTACAGTGGTCACCCATGTCGGTGATGACCAGATCAAGAATATTTGAGCCACTTTTGGATTTGCATACTATTTGTTCCAGGGCATTAGTGTTAACAAAATCCAGAAACCTTTGTGCAAGCATGCTGATACTCATATAAGTTTCCCAGTCAATGGAGGGATCATTAAAATCACCCACGACTAGAGTGTTTGATTGTAATTTGATTGACTCAAGTAGGTCCAAATAAACAGTGTGGGTATCTTGGTTCAGTGAATTGGGCTTATAGCTAATGATGGCTTGACGGGAGTTCTTATCCACTGTTAGTTGAACTTGGAGTCACTCCATGGAGATTTCCTGTCTAAACAGTTTATAGGTATATTTATCTTTGATGAAGATAGATACACCTCCTCCTTTGGTTCTCACATGTTCATTTTGCAATGTGAAAATGGGGAAGCATTGCAGCCTTGCAAGGCCGGGGTACTCTGTGCAGCCCACATCTTCCATGGAGAGGATTGCTTCCAGAGTGTCCAGTTTCTGATTTATACTCCTAGTGTTTAGCAGCATAACGTTTAATTTATTTGTGAGTGATATTTTCACATCAGAAATTTTGTTCTTGAGACCTTGCATAAAAAAGGCATTATGGGGAAGGCAGTAACTGAAAGTCTAGAGGTGACAAGTGAAGACCATCAATGGCAAAGCAGCTTGGTCTATTAACCATGTCATCCCAGGCTGTCTGGAATTGAATCCCCTTAGAATGACACCAGAAACTAAACTAATTGTTGAAGTCAATAATTTTTTGTTTATATTATGCTATCGTCCTAGGTGATAGTAGAATGCTGCTCAAGGCTAGGAACATACCTGTCTTGGACACATATTCATAGACCTTAATCAAGTCTGTCTTCATATAGTCCAGTGAGGTATGTCTCAAGTCATTCACATCAACATGGACTATGATGGAGTCATAATAGTTCTTGTTGTTGAGAGACTTGAGTGCACATGTAATCTGATGGATCCTGGCACCTGATAGATAGCTGACTGTAACCTTCTCCTTGTCCAGCCTGGTTAGTGGGACATCTGTGTGCCTCACAATGGAGTCACCTATGACTAATAAATTTGGTTTAGATTTTCTTTGCCTTAGGGGCTTATTTGGTGAGACACTGGTGCTTGTGTTTTTATGTGTATTGAGTGCTGTAGGTGCTGTATTAGGTGTAGCATGTTTGTGTTTGGCAGGTCTCATAGGTTACCATTGAATGTGTGACATGCCGAAATGTCGACAGTCATATAGCAGAGACCATATCATTGACATTTGGAATGTCAAACATTAAAAAAAAAATAAATACACATGTTACACAATCAAAACACATTGCTAGCAAGGGGGCAAGAGCCCCTGCAACCCCCCCCGTGGGGGTTCCTCCCTCCCTAACTTAAATACACCAACTCCGAGATCGCACTACACTGCAGGAATGGAAATCTCTCCATTCTGCACTATAGTGAGATTTCGGTTCCACATTGTCGAAATTGCAAATGTTGGTCATATTGTCTCAACCATATGAATGTCAACATTTTGCAGTTTCGACAATGTGAAGGGGGCCCATATATATATATATATATATATATATATATATATATATATATATGTATATATATATATATATATATATATGTATACACATACATACACACACACACACACACACACACACACACACACACACACACACACACACACATATATATATATATATATATATATATATATATAGAGAGAGAGAGAGAGAGTGTGAAGACTGGTAGAGAAGGGGTGAAGGCTGCCAGCCTAGCCAGATGGAATGTGATACATAATTCGAGCATTTGTAAATATAAATGTAAAATACAGGCTTCTTTCTTAAATGAAAGAAAATACTAAAATGTTGAACTTCAAGATTGTCGCAACATTGCCATCTGCTGTAAAGAAAACTAAATCAAGCATTTCACATCTGTTTTTCTTAAATTAAAATTATGTCTTGTATGTTCTTTGATCTGTAGAACTCGGAGTCAGCCTGTCTGGGCTAGCACATTCTTTCTATTATTTTAACTTAAGGAATAATTACTAGAGTGTACATGTGAAATGTCTTTTATTGTTGTAGCTTCCTGTGCAGGTGTTAGCTTGCTAAATAATGTAGCCTGTTGGCCTGGGAACTCCAGGCTAAGTGTCAAAGAAATGATGTAATGGAAACTAACTGAGAATGATGTAATCTGGGAGGGCCCAGCAGAAATGTTTGTTAGTGATTTTAAAAACTATTGCTCAGGGAGAGACTGTAAGCATTTTTGTCTGACTATTCAACTCAGCACTGCCTTGCTCTATGTAAGTAAGTTACTTTAGAAGTATGTTTTCTTGTAGCAATAGCTAGGAATTAGAAAAGTTTAGACTAAGTGTGTTTCTGTTATGTCAGAACTGTACTACTGAATTATTTTACGTTTCTGTGTGATCTCTAAACTCTTGAATAACAATGTGGTGTAGTAGTATTGTCTTGTGTTTTTAGTACTTATTATTAAATATTTTTAAATCCTTTTCAACTGTTGCTGGTTTATGTAGAGATAAATTAAGCTCTAGAATACATTGCATGCTTATAAGTGATCCTGTAATAAGCCCTTCCAATAAGCCTTGATTGCTTAATTACAGTATTATTGGATAATAATATTGCACAGTAATAATTGGACACCCTTTTAATGGCCTTTGGTTCATTGATAATTATTAGCTGGTGGTGGCAGGAATTACTACTGTATAGTCTGGGCATAGGGGCACAGCTGGAGAATCTGTGTCAGCCTTTCCTAGGAATGTCTGTGAAGTTGTATAAATACTTATCTCAAAGTGTGTGTGTGTGTATGTGTCAGTTACTTGGGCAGGGACATGAAGCACTGGTTGGACAGAGAGGGTACTGGAGATTAGCTTGCCAGCTAGGCTGAGATCTGGACCCTATAGCTGTGCCAGTGGGGAGTCTTATTGGGGACCTGGAAAGCAAGGGAGCAACCAGCCCCAGACTGACTGTGATCTTTGTGTGCTCTTAAGGGAAATTGCAGTTTACTGTGTGTATTTGTTGTCCTTTCCTCTTATATGAGACGGCCTCTCTGGTGTTAGTGGTGAGGATTGAGGCTCCTTGATTGCTGGGCCAGGGCACGGGCGTCACATATAGTATGTAGCTAACAACCTGTTCAATCTTACTGTTCTGTGCATGAGAGAGCAAGGATTCCAGATTCTTAATGTAGATACATCACTCAAATTGTACTTGGGTGATTTAGGAGTAGAGGGTTGTCAGTGTACATGAGGCAGTTGCTACACTGCCTCAGGATACCCATGTCAGTCAGGCTTATAGGAGAAATGGAAGGAAACTGACCATCCATAATGCTAGGTGATATCCTGTTTTCACAGTGGGGAGATACAATGGAGGGGTGTGGTATAATTGGATGTTGTAAACAGGGTCTATCCTACTGGGGTGCTCCATAAATGTTCTATACTAGTGGGGGTACTGTAAATGCTATGAGACTATTGTAGATTTGATTTTGCGACTGCTTAAGGGGTAAAAGCACAGCTGAGCTGTTCTTTAAGCAGCTAAGTGCAATTTAAGGACTTCTTGGCCAGATCACAGACAGCCCCTAAGGGAAAATGTATCTACTGAAGTTATTGAGTCTATAACTGCCAAAGGTTACCCCCACTGAATGGTAATGCTTGATGGTGCACAGAGGTGTACTTCATGTAAACAGATGAATACAGCAGAGCAGTGGCTGGTCGCCTAACTCTGTGGAGCTGTGTTAGAACAAGCACAAACCTGCTCAAAAGCAGGGCTTATGTAGTACCAGTGAGCAAATTGAATTAAACAATTTAACCAATAAAAAGCTCAAAACTGAGCTCTGTGCCAGCAACCTTCAATCAGATAAGTCCTAACTGCACTATCCTGCCACAAGGGTGCAGGGGGCCCTTTCCAACAAAAGATAACCTGGTTTAGTGCTCAGTTTGACAATAATTAATTTAATGACTACAACCTGAACTTGAGAAGTAGTTATTCATATATGTTTTAGGAGAAATAGCAATACAGATACAATAGTGTTCATACTGTATTTTATACTGGAAATGTTATGTCATAACTTTTATGACATTAAGATCTGTTGCCATTGCTTTTCCCATTTGCACAGAGTTAAGCGATGAGTAAATGCAGTTCTCTGCTTAACTGGGAAAATAGTAATATTTCTATTGGTTTGCCTTCCTTTGAGCAAACAGGCTAACAAGGGGCAGCCTTCAGCACTTTGCACAGTACTGAGTGTAAAAAGTTCACCTCCTGCATACCTTTCCGTGTGGCAGCAGGTGTAAGAGCAATCAATCCATTCAGAGCACAAATAACACAGGGCTTGAATCCAACTCAAGTGATTTGTTTTTATTTTAACAAATGGTGTCAGAATGGCATTACATAAGTAAATGTGATAATTCCTGGAAATGTGAGAAGCAATGACTACAGTGAAATCCTGTATAAAAATAAACATCAGTCAAGTGATTAATGTCAACACTCCAAATAGGAATTTGCATTTTTTGATATTCAACAGACTAAATAATGGTCAGAGTAAATGTTTCAAAGTACTTCTTTACTCTGCTTTAACTCTGTGTTCCTTCAGCATAGCATGTTTAAACAGCAATGAGAGGAGATAACCGGATTAGTGTGGCTGATGGCAAAAACTCACCAGGTTTTCCATAGGACATGATGAACCATTCACCTCCACTCAGCATTGGTGTGTGAGGCCAAATTTGTGCAAATGCAGAGGGCAAAAAGTGAAGGCTTTATTATGGGCCATTTCTGGCCATGTGTGTGATGTGTGAAAATGGGGTAGATAGGAAACTGGTGAAATGGTGGACAAGCAGGGGGAAGAACAAAGGGGAACAATATAGGAATTTTCAGGAGGAAATTTGGAAAGAACCATAGCTATCCACGTCTTTAATGGTATAATGTGAATATGTATAAAAACTGGATGAATATGGACTATCACCACAACACAGGTGGGTGACAACAATGCAGTCATATTGTTTAGCCAATTATACCAAATCGGGTGTGTCAAGAAGGCACATATGTTAAGTGGAGAGCTATGTATGGGACAACATTTTTTTTTTGTGCGTCTGGTGCTCAATTTATTTTTTTTGGATTTCAAAAAGAGAGGAATGTTGAGGAAGGGAAGTAGGAATGTGAGAGTCAGGTACATAGGGTAGGTGAAGAAGTAGGTGCAGATAATCAGGACAAACAAGGCAGACACAGGGGTGGTAATGGACACAGATGGTTTGGGATACCATGATTGAGGATAGGTAGGGCACATCAGAGCACATATCTATCAAGCATGGGGATAGTGAGAATCTAGTCCTCACTCTCAGAACTGTCATCACTGTCCCCTTCCTCAGCTTCCTGTTGGATTACTTGATGTTTGTTTTTTTTTCCTGCATTCCCACAAGCAACTTCTCCAGATGAATGAGGCATGCACCAATCCTATTTTTCTAAGACCTCATGCAACATACCTGGCAGCTCCTGGCCAGTGACATAATCCCCACCTCCATCACTGCTTCCAGAGGGTACTAATACACTAGCTGACAAGGCAATGCTACCTGATGGTGATGGTCCAGGTAGTGCAGGGGCTGCAGAGGCAGTACTGCCAGGTTGCGTCCCAAATGTGCCAGCTATTGATGCAGCAGGTGTTGCATGAGTGGAAGGCTGAGCCACAGCAGTTGGCCTACCTCCTTGTGCTGGAAATCATTTTGTTTGTTGGTAGAAAATGATGTCATCAAAACTGTGTGATCACACATATAAAAAAAGAGAGAGAGAAAGATAACGAGTGGGGTGAGAGGAAAATAAAACAAATGGTTAGAAGCATTATATGTGACATGCATTCTTTATTACAATTAACTATACTTTTACTATGATATTAGCTATAGATCTTTCAAAATCAAAAACAGGATTATGAATTTTAACAAATACTCTTTGCAATATGATTACATTGCATATGTGTTTGAAAGATAACATAGATTATGTTAACAACATGATTTTTATGCCAGTTTTGATGAGATTAATATTAAATAATGATATTTTTGTAATTAGAATGCATTTGCTAATAGTGGGAATTGAACCCTCCAAATCTGAATACACTATTACACTTGTCTCCTGCAATTACCTTGAGCTACTAGAATAAAGCATGCATGATTGCTTTAACAGTTAAGATCTGCATGGTTAGGTTGGAGAGCTGCCCCTATTTGCGTGTGTATGCATGGGTTTGCCCATTGCTTAGCTACAGTTAGCAGTGTAGACATCGAAGAGGATAATAAACTATTTATATGCAACTTAAGGGAAATAGCAATAGCATAGTGGTAGAGTCCTCACACAAAGAGTATGCATTCCGGGGTCGAGTCCTGCCACTCCACTACCTATTTTCTGTAGAAAATGTGTGCATAAAAAGAATTCCTGACATCTACCTTTTAAATCCCAGTAAAATGCATTGAAATGGCCTATGCATTAGTGAACAATATTTTATATATATATATAAGAAGGTGGAATGGTCTTGCATACTGATAAATGCATAAGTAACGTATCTTAAGCAACGTGAAGCACTGCTAAGCAAAGTCCACTAGTATTAAACACAGTGAAGTATAATTGGTCATAGCTTAGCAGTGCTTTAACTAGCGCAATCGTTTTGTGTGGAGCTGCGCATCGCGCCAACTAGCACAAACAAAACATGTTTGTGCGGAGCTGCACATCGCGCCAACTAGGGCAACGTTGGGCAACGTCGGGCAACGTCGGGCAGCGTAGATCAACGTCGAGCAACGTTGGGCAAAGCTGAGCAAAGTTGGCTAAACACAGCCACACCTCCTATCCGGTCTGGCCAGTAGTAAAATAAAAAGCAATGACAGGCCTTGAACCTGGGATACTGTGCACCATAATCACAGTACTAAACCACTAAGCCATGACAGCTTTAAATATGGATGCATTTCCAACACACTCAAACATGACAATGGAAGTTTACCCATTGCTAAGCAGGTTTGCTCTTAGCTGAGATTTTTCAAAACTGGCCAATCACAAATAAGTGCAGGAAATGAGGCATATTTAAGCTCCATAGGCGAGAATAATTGTCATAACTGGTTGTAGCTCCAATCTGCAGACAGTATGACCGGTGCTGGAGAGGGATCTCATTTTCGAGCACAACGGTGGGGCATTGAGGAGTCAAAATATATGGTTTGGCTCCTCGTCCATCATCATGATGCAAGACTCCTGCAGGGCCAGTTCCAGGGCACGGAGTACAAAGTGGAAGCCTGGAACTGGTTAGCACATGATCTCACCAGTGCCACAGACGTCCCTCGGACTGGTGAGCAGGTCAGACACCACCATGCAGACCTGAAGAGATGCAAGGAGGACTGACTGAACCACTGGATACAGGAGGCCCATGGAATGCCAAATGCCCCACTACTGAGTATGTAGCCATGGAATGAAGTATGTAAGAATTGCTACTGTAGTCTATATTATGGATAGGTATGTCTCAATATCCCTTCATTTACTTCACAGCTGCAGGTGTCCGTGCTGTGAATCAGCAAGCCTATGCAGATAGGCTGCTAAGGCTGTGCCACCAGGCAGGTTAGTAAATATTCTGCATGTGTGGTCATATAAAAGAAGTGAGAGAGCCTGAAAAAGAGTGTTGTAACCCATTATTACAGGTATAAAAAGTGTGGAATAACGTCTCTGCATGTACTGTCATATAAAATAAGTGAGACAGCATGAAAAGGTGTTGTAACCCATTAATAAAGGTATAAAAAGTTTGGAATAACTTCTCTGCATGTACTGTTATATAAAATAAGTGAGACAGTGTGAAAAGGTGTTGTAACCCATTAATAAAGGTATAAAAAGTATTGAATAAAAGACCTCTGTATGCACTGATATATCAAATAATTGAGAGAGACACTAGAAAAGTGTGTAATGTTATTAATAAAGGTATAATTCCAGGAGTGTGTCTGTGTCACTTTCTTCGATATGTTGTTGTACCCTTGCATAATAGAAATAGTACTGTTGTATTACGTGCAGTCAACCCACACATGGGTAGGCCCATATAAAGTGGATGAAGGGAGTGCCAATAGCTGTTAAGCATATATACAGTCCTCAACTGTCAGTTAATGGCCGGCATGTACAGGTTAATCTGGCACATGAGTAGTTTGTTAATGTGTTCCCCAGAAATGTCAGTATGCTGCTAGAAATGTAGGGGGCTGTTAACATATACCTGATAATGTCACCTGAACACATCCAGATATGTAGATACATAAATATAAATGAAAAATATAAATATGTAGCAGTAACATCTGCATCCAGGACAGTTTGTATGTCAGATGCAGGTCAGGTATATCAAGAACTAGCAAAACCCATTTCACAATTTAACGGACATTGCCTAGTGTAATAATACATGTAGGGGATATTTAACTGCAGTCAATAGGAATGTAGTGTAAACTATAAGTATATAGAAGTTGTTAATGGAGGTATCTTTTTACACCCTACTGTATGTGCATCAACAATGCAATTCCACACCTCAATGGGTATGTCTAATCCCATAACATTTGTTGGGACACATGTCCTATTGTTATAGAAATATCTGCATTTACTTCGATGCATGTGCCCTGTTCACATACCACAATCTTGGTGGCCTGTTGCCACCAATCAATCCTGCATGCTGTTGGAATGTCCACTGTTGTTCTATATATGCATGTGTTATGCTTGCTGTTCAACTGTTGGAACTCTGGTGTGTTGGGTTAATGGGAATACTACTGTATGCTGTTACAACTAAACTGGAATGCTGTTGGCTATTACTAACCCATATTGTCATTAAATCCTCCTAAACATAGAACTTATGGGAAGGCCGGTCTCAGTGGACCCACCTGTCCCACCTCAGCTGGCGATGGCACATGGCACCAGCAGTTCCGGTGCCCAGCCCGGGACCCCCTCCTCCAATGGTCCTGTGCCACCTTCGGGTGGAAGCACTGCAGGGGATGGGGCTCACCCCCTCGTGCAAGAGTGGGTGGAGGAGGGCCACCTATCACACTCTGAATGGTGCGGGCTGTGGTGCATAGGGAGATCCAGCGTTCAGTCGCTGATCCTCTATGCCAGCTCGAGGCAAAAGTGGTGCGACTCATGGGTGAGCCTGCCCCTCCTATGCAGCCCCCAGCACAGCCACCCCCCAGGCTGTGAAGCTGCAGTGGTGACTGCCCATGGGTGGGGATCTCAGTTCCACTGTTGCCATCTGTGGACTCATGGGCTTGCGATTTTCAAACACCCTTCCCCGTCAATGGTGTTCACCCACCCCATGTGTCATACTCTGCCCCTGTATGCATCATGTTTGTCTTGTCTGTTTACCTCCCCAACCTACCTCCCAAAATATACCTACTTCTCCTACCTCACATTCCACTCTCACCAGAAAAAAAATGGGCAATCTGCACCCAAAAAAAAAATTATGCCCCATACATAGCTGCCCAATTTGCACACATGTCTGCTGGACACAAACAGAAATTTAATTGGCAGTACAACATACTTTGTTGTCCTCACCCCTCTCTCAGGGGTGGAAGGTTTCAAAATTCCATTCAAATTACTAGTATATGCACAGCTGTTGCTGTTAAAGAAATGGGCAGCTATGGACCTTCCCTACACCCGTCCTGCACATCCCGAGCTGTTTTCCCTACTGTCTTTCCCTCTTTGTGCCCCTTTTTTCACCACTTTCCTATTTACCCATTTTCTTTTCTTTCAAAGAAATGAGCACGGGGGTTAGCGGGAGTAAGCACCTTTAAGCAGTCGTTAGTGGGTTTGCATGACTGTGTGCTTAGCTAAGCTTGTGTGCGCTTAGCTAAGCATCGTGCAAACCTGCGCAAACCCGCTTACAATGCTAAAAAGTGCCTTAGTCACTCTGTATGTCAGGGCCCTTGTTCTGCTCAGCAGCAAAATAAAATACCTCTGTCAGTCTCGAACCCCAGACCTTGTATACACTAGACTGCATGAAGTACCACTGAGCCACGGGAAGCATGCAACAAATTGGTGCTGAAACCAATATATCATGCATCAGAATGAGTGAATGTAAAGGCCAAATAGGAATGCCATAACACAAATCCTGTTCTGTGGATCTTTACCAGCAGTTCTTGTGGAATTGCATGACATGACAGTGAAAAGAGAACCAGCCATTCTAGCAGGAAATAATATTACAGCAGCACTTTACAACTCCCGCACAGTATTATAGCAGGACAAACACTAGCATACCTGACTAGGGTAGAGGCCATACTCCCCAACTGTGACAAAATGTAAGAGTTAGACACCACTTGTACTTCAGGAAATGTGTATTAATCCATATGCTCTGGTTCTCTCAAAGTCTCAACCTAATGTTACTAATATTGTAAAGGTGTACCTCACTTCGACCCACTTTACCCTGAGTCTGTTCAAATATGCACCTGAGTGTTTGAGAGGCCTGGCAGAGGCAGAAACACACAGGCATATCAGCTATTCTGCTGTTACACACTGTGGAAATAGCTTTGGAAGGAGTTCCAGAAGCATACCAATATGTAGGAGTACAACACTGAAATACCAAGGGATGTAGCCATGTACTGGTAGCAACCAACTGTGACAATGCCGTTGTTCCAGTGCTGAAAAGACCGGTGTGGTGCACAAAGAATAACAGGCTAACCTCGGGCTACCATCTGGATAGGTCCACAGTTGGGAGCTACGCAGACTACTTGCCTTGGTAAACTAACAGGTACACAGCAACCCTTTAAGTCCAGCAAGATAAAGTTCACACATTAAGACATAATGCTCTCTGTCCTACTGCACCCCTACCCAAATGTACAATAAGCCTGTGTGTTCAGGGTCTACCAAGGATGTATGTAGGCATACTCAGTACAGAAATTTATATATATTGATTTATATTAAGTTTTCTTGAGCAGCCTGTGCTAATGTCAACAGTAAAAAGCACAATCTGTTCAAAAGTGAGTGAATAAATATTCACAGTATAGCAGTTCACAAACAGTTCATGTGCCAAATGAATACATCTCAATAACTACTTTTGTATGGCAGTAAATTGTATAAATAGAAAAGAAACTACATACTCCCATGTATCTTGTGTTAGCATATGTAAGGGTGAGTACAATTCTACACTGACAACTGTGTAGTGGAAGTGGCAACATTTAGGTCTGAGTACAACAATTATATCACTAGCTACACCACTAGCTTCAGATATAAGAACTATACCAACCTTCTGACTTACACAACGGTCTCCACAGCAAACAAGCATGGGCCCCACTCTGGAAAGCTGAAAGGGCTACGCCTACCTGACATAGCAATTTATAGCATTGGGTTGCCATGACAGTGAGTACCAATTGGTGCAGAGGCCATCCCATGCACATGTGCAGATACCTGTAAAAGCATGCTGTACCTGCTGGCCACACATGCAATCATCCCATTGCAGATGGTGAGAGAGAGAGAGAGAGACACAGAGACAGAGAGAGAGAGAGAGAGAGAGAGTCACACCCCCACCCACACCAGTGGAAAAAAAAATAAAAATAAACTAATAAAAACAAAAAAAAATATTACATTCAGCCAAAGAGACAGCTAAGTGAAAAATACGAATGCATACAAAGGAAAGGTATGTAACAGATATGTATTTACTGGCATGTAGTAGATGT
>NC_056725.1:673950327-674081215 GCF_019279795.1 Protopterus annectens | reverse complement strand
TGATATGCACATGTTTGCCTGTGTTTAGGGTATCTTGGTTCCTTCTTGTTGTTATGTCGACACGGCTACCCGGCTGTGTACTCTCACTACTGCTGATGACCATTAGGGTTGCCACCTTTTCCAATGCCCAAAGTGGGACATCTTTTGTGGAAACATCGGGTTTTGCAGGACAACACATACCCACAGCAAGTAGAGATGAAAGAACTTCACTTTTTTGCCAAAATAAATGCTTATTCTCATAGCATTTGGGTTGCTTATTCTGTTTCTTATGCCATGTATGTGTTTCAAATACAGAATAAATGTTATATGCTACTATTAAAGGTATATTGAGGGAATATTTTTGTCCAGAAATCTCAGGACATTTGCCATTTTTCGATTTTTTGGCGGGACACAACTATCAAATGAGGGACTGTCCCTAGAAAAGTGGGACAGTTATTAACCCTGGTGACCATGCCCATGTCGCTACTTCTATGTCAGTGCGGCACGCTGACATGCTGCGGTACACCTTCTCTGGGTATGCCCACTGACAGTGCATTGCGGGACGGACACGGTATTATGCGTATCCTTTGTTCCTTGGATGGGTACACTTAGGGCTTCGTGGGTTGTGTTTGCTTCTCCGTTTTGTTGGGACGGGTACTATGTTGCATACTCTGCGTGCGTTTCATTCTGCACAGGCCCTGGCTGGTGCAGTTACTATTATGGGCGGCCTGTGGAAATCAGCACTTTAGGTTGCTCATCGCCTGCCGGCTTAGCCACGCCTCCGGACGCATCCTACTTGGGCTCGCTCACATGCCCTACGCACGTGTCTGTGGTTGCGGCGCGCACTCATTACTATGCATATGGCGCTGCTACGCCGACTATTCCCTGCACCGCCGGCGCAGGCCTTACACCGGCCTTGCGCCGAGCTTCATGAATCCCAGGGAGTGTCTATTACATTTTATTTAATTATTGGTGTTTTATCAGTAATTATACATTTATAACATGTTTTTAGAGTGATTCATGGGTATAGACATCAATTTAGATATCAGTTCATTAATATGTAATACATCATTGAATTTGATTGGAAGAACAAATGTATTTAAATGGATGACAATGAACTTGTAATTGTTCTGATGAAATCTACGGATTAGTAGATGAAAGCGCTCAACCTTTTGTGGACATTAAAGAGATTTTTGCTGATTACGGACTTTTGAGACGTGACACTTATTTTGTCAGTGAAAACATTTCATTGTTTTCTTTGTATTTGGATGCTTCTAGAATATTGTTAATTTGAGGTCAGTTTTTTTTTTTCAAAAAACTTTTTATTTTTTTGTTTCATAAGAAGTAACAACAGTAGGGTGAACAGCCAGTAATGAGTTGTTGATACATAAGGAAGTATATGCTGAACACATAAATTAACAGAAAACATTGTCGAGACTTGTAACCTCATAACCAATTATGTACAATATAAACAAATTATACAAAATATACAAACTTGCTAACCAAGATGCTACCCATGAGAAAATATTTATAAACTAGACATAGAATGTAAGATAGGTCCCATTACTTAAATTAGATAACAGAGATTAACCTACAGCGAGAATGAGGGCATTAATCCTTTCCCAGACTTTTATAGAGAGGGCAACTTTTTTAGGACTTTTTATAATGAGTTTTTGTGCTGCAATGTATGAATGAGCCATTACCTTAAAGTTATTCCAACATAATTTAGTATGGTCCATCCAGTTTTTGGAGATATAAAACTTCATGAGTGAGCATAAAAAAAACAGGACATGTGTGTCAAATTTAGAGAGATCGCATGTAGGGATATGAAGGATGACTAATTCCCAGGAGAGGGTCAATTTATGGTAACCCATTTTCTGGATTTTTAGTGAGGTCCAGAGTTTATGTGAGAATTTGCAGGACCGCAGTACATGCATCAGGTCTGCGTTTGGGGATGAGCAGCACGGGCAAGAGGGGGATTTCTTTGAATCAAACTTGGATAGTATAGAGGGAGTATAATATGCATTATTATTGATCATTAGTTGTGTGTAAAAGAGCTTTTTAAAAGGGGAAAAATCTAGGGTGTTTTTTATGGCGGAGAGTTTCTGATTTTTCGACAGTTGAGAGTTGTATTTATCCCAGTAGTTAGAGAAAAGGCAGTCTGAATCGTGGATTATGGAAGATAGAAGTTTGTATGAATTGGAGAGCATTTTCCTCGGTAAAATCAGGGTTTGAATTACAATCTCTAGCTTGGTGATGTCTTGACTTTTGTCTAAAAGTTGGGTGAATTTTGATGCAACTAGATCTCGCATCCTTCAAAGGATAGTTAAATATTTCTTGTTAACTTTAAGGATTTTGCAGAAGTTGGAAAGTGTTTCATTATTGTGTTTGAGTATATCCCAGACAGTGAAGTTTTTAATAAGAGGGAAGTTGGAAAGATTGACTGACAAGTTGTTAATTTTAATGTTGGGATTTAAATGGAGAGGTTGGAGCAAAGGAAGAGCTTTGTCTAGATTGATGAGTTTTAGCATGTTTTGAAAGGATCTAACCTTTTGTTTTATGTTAGCCGATAAGTTAATACTGTCTAAGGTATCCAGAGAAAGAAAAGGGAGAGCAGCCGGATTAATTTTACTGCCTAGGATCTGTTGATACCATAGTTTGGACCAGGTAGGGTAAGAATTATAATCTTTATTAATAAGCTTCGAGATGAATAACAGCCTATTGGCAGATATGATTGTATAGTACAGATGAAGGTTCGGGAGGGCAAGCCCACCTTTGGTTTTGGGAAGAGTTAATTTGAAATATGAAATTTTCACTGACTTAGGATACCATATAAATTTGGCTAGTTCTTTACTGATCCTACATAAAAAGGATTTAGACACTATCTGATCTGTGGAGTTAAATTGATAGAGGAGTCTGGGGAGATTGTTCATTTTAATTATTGCTGATTTAGATAGAAGAGAGAGCTTCAAACGTTCCCATCTGTGAAGATCAAGAGATATTTTGGACCAAGCTCTAAGCAAGTTATTTTGAAACATAGACAACTGGTTGTGTTCAAAGTGGATCCCTAAGTACTTAATATCAAATATTGTCTTAAAAGGAGAAGCAGGGAAGTATTTTGGTTTATGACCTAGAGGGTTTATAGGGAAGATATGTGACTTCTTAAAGTTAACCTGGTAATCTGAGGCTTTTGAGAACACATTAATAGAATTAACAATCTTTTTCAGGTCAGTATTAGGAAGTTGAAAATAAATGATTAGATCGTCTGCGAAGGCTGAGAGTAGTATTTTGGTATTTAGTATTTTGGGAATTGTATGAAATGTATTTTGGCCTATATAAAGAAATACTGGTTCTATGAATATGTTGAAGAGGAAGGGGGGTAAAGGGCACCCCTGTCTTGTACCATTGGATAGCTTTAAGGGTTTTGGAGATATTCTTGTTGACCTGTAGATAGGTAGATGAATTTTTGTATAAAACATTAATCATATCTATAAAGGGGGGGTATGTTAAAGTGGGACATAGTTTGGAAAAGAAAATCCCAATTTACCCTCAAAGGCATCTAGTGTTAAGGCATAGATTGGGTTTTTCTCTTTTTTAGACAAGTACATTAAGGAGTCCAAAGTCAGGGTGTTATCCCACGTATGTCTATGCAACATAAATCCTGCTTGTTCTGTGGAGATTATAAAGGGTAAAACTTTTTTTAATCTGTTAGCTAGTAGCGAAGCTAGAATCTTAATGTCTATATTTATCAGCGAGATGGGGCGATGGTTATGAGGGTCTGTTTTATCTTTATTATTTTTCAGAATTAGAATAGTTTTTGAGGTGTTCCAGTGTAGATCAGATATGCCATATTTTATTATATAGTTAAATATCTTTAGTAAAATAGGGGAGATTACTGAATTGAAATATTTGAAGAATTCGGCTGTGAAGCCATCTGGACCAGGGGACTTACTTACTTTAAGATTTGAAATGATTGTCTTAATTTCTTGAAGGCTTAAGGGAGCTGAGAGCATGTCACATTGAGATTTATTTAAGGAAGGAAATTTAATAGAATTCAGAAAACTAGTCATGTGTTGGTTAATGGAGGGATCTATATTTTTTTTGGAATATATATCTGTGTATAAGAGCGAGAATAGCTGTATTATTTCAGGGTCCGAATTATAGATCTTGTTTTGGAAATGTATAAGCGAGATTCTAGGAGGATCTTGGCTGTTTCAAATTATTTTTGCTAATAACTTGGACGATACCTGTGCCCATTCTGAATAAGACGCAATAAGTTTTTGCTCGAACAGAGTTAGATTTTGTTAATGTAGATGTAGCAATTGATTTTGGGAATCGATTATTTCTTTATATCTATTAGGGTCCGGGTTAAGTCTTTGTTGTTTTTCTAATTCAAAAATCTTACCTGTAAGTTTAGCTTCCTTGCTCTTATAGATTTTTTTTAAGGTAAGAAGCTTTATTAATTATAATACCTCTGATGCAAGCTTTACATGCAGCCTATTGTATATCCATGGGGATACTGGTGCTGTCAAGCTTGGAGCTGAGGTTAAGTAATGGTTCTGTGATCACTTGAATAATATCTTTATTGCAAAGCAGGTTATTATTAAGTGTCCAGTTATTATAGTTGAGTGGAGAAGCTGCACTTGGGGCAGGATTAATATTGGGAGAGATTTTTGAGTGATCAGATAGGAATCTGGGTTCTAGAGAGAAGTTAATTTTAAAGTGAGATAGGGAGTCAGAAATTAGGAAAAAGTCTAGTCTTGACCAGGTATTGTAGCATTTCGAGAAGTATGTGAATAATTCATCTTTAGCTAAATGGTCCTTGTAAGAGATGGGATCAATAAGGTTAAGATCATACATTAATTCTTCTATAGCCAAAGATGATTGAGGGTTATAAAAGGGAGATTTACTGGTTCGATCTGAGTTAGGGTCTATTACAGCATTCCAATCTCCACCAGCAACAATATAGTGGTCCTTGAACAATGAAAGAATGTTGTGTATTTCTATAATAAAGGTATGTTGTTGGGAACATGGGCCATATACGTTGAAGAATAGGATTGGTTTGTTAAGGTTACATAAACGTGAGGTAAACAGGCACCATCTGCCATTTTCATCATACCTCTCCTCAATACTATTACCTTGAAAATTATTTTGATTATAATAGCCACCCCTTTGGAATTCGAGCTATTCCCCGCAGAGTTGATGGCTTTTATCCACTTTTTTTTCCCCTCTTTGACCCATTCCTCTTTGTGCATGTTTGTTTCCTGGAGATAACATATATTGGCCTGAGACTTAAATAACAGATGAAAAAGGAGCGATTTTTTTTGGTTTATTATGAAGCCCTCTAACATTCCATGAATCAATATGTAATGTCATAGGTTACCAGAGAAAGTATATTGACAATTTGAAGGTTGTTGATTAATAGGGTTAAGGGACTAGATAATTTTGGAGACCATACTGGGAAAAGATCATGTGTAGCAAGGGGACTTGTATAGTATGTAAGAACAAACAGTAGATAAGGTAGCATAGTATTCCTTCAAGACTCCCCCGGTGCCTACCCCCCCCCCCTAGCAGAAGGAATACATAAACAATATTGAAAGGGCCATTTAGTTTTGATTAGCAAAACAAGTCTTATAGAGAAAACTAATATATATAAATTTCTAAAAAGGACAAATCTAATAGTAAGTAAATATATACATATATACAAAACAATCCGTTTCCATAACCAGGTCATACTAGGACCCTAAAGCATAAGCCTCCATGAGCTCTAAACTAGGTCCAGGAATAGCCAAGTGGAAAATTATAGATATAAAGAAGCAAGAGTATAAGAGAGATATAAGAGAATTTGATTAAACAGGAATAGTAGATATTTAATAGAATAGTCATAACTAGGAAAGAATCAAAATACAATAATAGAGAATAGCATAGGATAAGAACGTAAGAAAAGAGAAGAAATAGGGCTAAAGTTGTTATCATAGCCAGGATTTAAGTATGTGCTGACACACTTAACTAATATGAGCATCATGCGCAATTGTCTAGAAAATTAGTAGAATGCCGACCAAAGGTTGAGATACATTTATATAGTATGGCTGGCAACATTATACATATATAAAGTAAATGGAACTGGGGAGACAGCACCACAAACAGTGGATTTTAACCATGCTCATATTTTTAGCTGGCAGAATAGTTATAAATTTAATACAAGCAGAGTATCACCAGAAATAGTAAGAAAAAGAGAAATATAGACAGGATAAAATAAGTAATTTTCGATAGTATAGCGAGAAGCATTAGATTGTGAAACAACTTGCATTAGTACTGATTAGAACACATCTTAGCAAAAGTATAAAACACCATGTTTACTGCTGTGTTTATGATTGCTCATGCTACTTTGAGATTACCTTTGAGTGAGCGTTAAACTCTGAAATTGAACCTATTCTTCAGAACTAGTAACATTGCACGAGTTCTTACTATGATATGCAACATAATTGAATATAACAGTTGAACCCCAAACTGTCCAGTAGGCATGGCAGAAGATTGACAGAACACTTTCACAAAGGTTTGTAAGTTAGATCGTGTACTAGGCAAACTGCACAGCTGTCTATCTCCTGTAAATAGAATCGGTGACCAGATGAAGTAAATACACATACAAGACATATTGATCACATTATGTGAATCACCGAAAGAAACTGCGCCATGAGCCTCACAGGAAAAGCATCACTTTAAAAGACCGTCGGAAGTCTTCCAGTCTGAACGATCCGCAGGATTCCAAAACTGAGAACAATAAGGTTCCTATTCAGATTTGGTGTTCAGGAATACAATAACGGAAGGTCAGTTATAAAGACAAATATTGCTGATACTAATTATTACAGTCAAAGACAGCCACTCAAGCAAATTTGAGAAAGGCATGAATGCCTAATGAGATCAGGCGGTTGTAACATGGTGTAATTTTACATCATTAATTCTGACGAAGGAATAGAGAGAAGTACTCACAGGTACCACAATTTAAAGAGCAGGATAAAAGCCTCTTTTGCTTCCAATGGAGTGTTGGCTATGTATTTTTTTCATTGTAAGAAAATTGCAGAATATTTGGATAGCACATCTGGAACTTCACACTTCTCCTGATCAGATCAGTGCAATAGGAGGCAAGCTTTTATCTATTTAATTTGATTTGATGAGGCAGATCTTAGGTAAATGTAAGCTTGTGACTGTTCCATGTAAAATTTATTTGTTTTTTGGCTGACATCAAAATTTTTTGTGCATTTTGGAAGTTTAATATTTTGGTGTATATTTGACGTGGAGTAGCTGAATCCTGGTGGTAATGGGAAGCTCTGTGAGCTCTCTCTATCACTAGGTTCTCAGAGGTATTTTCCGATCCCAGCAAAGCAAGGAATATTTGCCTGCATAATAACAATAAGTTCTGATTATCATAGGACTCTGGTAAGCCTTTAATTAGTATATTATTATGACGACTTCTAGCCTCCAGATCTGTTATCTTAGACTGTAGCTCAGAAAGCAGGGATGCTTTATCTCTCATATCTTCCGATATGGATTGGATCAGTAGTTCGTTGGTTTGAGTTTTGTGTTCAAGAGTGTCCACTCTTTGTAATATCTGATTTATGGACTTTCCAAAATCAGTAAGTTGTTCGGAGAAACCCTGTATGGCAGTATGGATGGGCTGTAGCGCTGATTTGAGTTCATCAAGATGGAAGTTGGCATCAGTTTTTCCTTTAGGATTTGTTTTATTGTTGTCAGCTGGTAGTCTATTAATTCTTTGCCTTTTGGAAGCTGTATCTTTTTCCAGAGATAAGATTGAAGAGATTTTTGCTTTTGTAGGTTGAGTTTCCATATTTTCTGTGATGTCCGACATGGTTAATAGGTACCGTTTGTTGTAATGCAGTAATTGTCTCAAGGGCCTCTCGAATGCACGTGGCAGTGATCCCAGGAACTAAGTTGGATATAAATTGCTTGTTTTAGTTTTAGATAAGCAATATACTTCTGATTTCTTTATAAGAGACTTAAGTTAATTAGTCCTAGAATGTGACTGATGATAAATAGCTTTACAATGCACTTTAAGGCTGAGAAAGTTATAAATTACAGTAGGAGCTCCATGGATAGGGTGCAGACTAGCCGACCACCATTTTGGAATCAATTTTTTGAGGTCAATTTTATTTATTTATTATTTAACATTTGTTAACTGGGCTAGACCAGCTGGATATATTTCCATTTTCAGCAGAGGCCCGAGGAGAAAACTCCAATTGTAAAACATACCACCACCACACCAAAAGGTTTAAAATAGACAAAAAGGAATTAGGTATAAATTCTAGGAAGACAAAAGGACATACTAAACTAGATACATCATACATTTACAGAACATTTTACAGCATGTAAGTCTAGGGCAAGCCCAACACACTATTAGAAAAATACCTTTAAAACTTTGGTAAATCTAGTTTATGCAGACAGTTACTTTTCCTAAGGATTATATGCTAGACATATTAGAAAAAAAGGAAGAGAGAGAAAAAAGGAGGGTATATTAATTAAGAGGCAGGGAATACTACCAACAAGGTACATTGATATCTCAGCAGACAAGAATCTAATTGTTGTCAAGTAGTAGAGATTACTTAAGTCCCTTCTAATTTAGGGGAGAATATAGGAAAGAGAATAGGATAGTGGGAGGCCAAGATATGACAATGAGAAGTCCAGAGGTTCAGTCTGGGTAACAGCAAGGGCATAGCCAGTGATTTTTAAGGTATGCCTTAATACTTTGCTTGAAGAGAGAGAGGGATGGAAGTGTGGTAAGGTCAGAGGGCAAGAGGTTCCATTGTTTTCCAACGGTATTTGAGAATAGTGAGTCACCAGCTAAGTTGTTTGACTTGGTGGTCCTAGTAAGTAGTTTATTGGAGGAGCGTAAGGACTCAAGATTCCTATAGGGTGATATAAGGTTGTTTAGTACTGGTGTATTATTAGGTTGATAAAAAAATTTATGAGTGATGGTAAGTTGGAAAAGTATCAGAAGGTTTTTTAGTTCCAGCCAATCTAGTTGATGAAGGTTATGACAATGGTGAGTTCTATATGGGTTTCCAGTGGCAAATCTAGCAATACTATTATAGGATTTGGGTAGTTTGTTAAGATTACTTTTTTTAGATTAGTATATATGGGAGCTGCATACAGTAGTGTTGAAATTAGGTGGGAGTGGGCAATAGTCTTTCTGGCAGTTGGAGTCAAGAAAGGTTTTATCCTATATAGGGAGAACAGTTTTTTTATTAACAGATTTAATGGTGTTATTAATGTGAATGTCAAAGGTGAGATTATTATCAATTGTAATTCCTAATAGTTTGGTGGAAAAGTCTGGGGATATAAGGGTACCATTGCTAGATTGAATGGAGAAATCTATGAGGGGTGACTTAGTGTTTGACATAAACAATAGTAGCTTGGTCTTTTTTGTGTTCAAAAGAAGGCACCGTCTAGAGAACCATGACTCTACAGTGTTGAAAGCTGTTTGGGTTAAAGACTTAAGTTCAGATATAGAGCTGGCAGAGCATATGATTGTAGAATCATCAGCATATTGCATACAGGTGGTTAGAGGAATGGCTATTTGAAGGTCATTGATGAATAATGAGAATAGGAGTGGACCAAGAATGGATCCTTGAGGGACTACTAGGGAAATGGGAAGGTGAGAAGATAGTTGAGTGTCCCAAAGGACTGCTTGCTGTCTATTACTAAGGTAGGACTTAAAATTTTAATTTACAAAGAATGATGAATGATTATTTATCATACATAGTTCAGTTCTTTAACCTTTCCCTTGATCCACAGCTATGCTGGTTGATTTCTAACCATCACTTTTAGATTACCTATCTGTACAGTGTCCTATTTCATAAAATGTTTTTTTTTTTACTTTTTTGTAATGCAGTCTGCTACTGCTTATTTTTTGCCACACCTGTTTTAGCAGCCCATCCAGGATGTGACTTAATCGTTTTATGTCCTGTTTTTCAGCTGTATAAGATAAAGTGGCTGAATTATGTAAGATTTGTTCAAGTTTTGATAGCAGAGAGTCCAAAATTCCTTTTTAGATAACAAAACCATAAAAACATTTGAAATGAATGAGGGAATAAGGTAAGTTACTAGTTTAGTTTTGTCTGTTGACATTAGGAACTGGCTGGCTTTGTAAAGGCTACCAAGACAAATATTTTTTTTACTCTAAGGACTTTCTCCTCAAGGCAGATTATATGTTCTAGTACGAAGCCTAAGTATTGTATCTTTCAGTATGGGACATTGTAATTAACACCTGCTGATGTTTTGATGTCTAGTATAGGGACTGTGATGCTTTTTAATGGTAGGAACAGGATGAAGTTACTCTTGATAGTGCCCAGTATACAATGAGAGCCATGTAACTATTTTGTATTTTTTTTGCCAGTGCAAAGGAAGACTTTGTCACCAGATTATTGTAGCACTTGAAGAACACCACTATGTTCTGTCAGGCGATTTATATACAGACTGCATAGCAGGGAGCTTAGTACAGAACCCCATTTTGATGGATAGAAAGGTATTGAATAACTCTCTACCACATTTGGATCTAAATTATCTATTAGAGAGCTAGGAGTCAAACTGTTAAGTGGAATGATGGAAACCAAGGTTTAATAGTTTTTCTAGAAGGCTAGTATAACTGATAATATTGAAAGCTTTTGAAAGTTATGAATAATGCTGCTACTATTTCCATGGCATTATTCATGTATCTAATGGTGCCAGTTGCATTTAGAAGTGCTGTACTGATGCAGCAAATTTTCTAGAAGCCATGTTATGAACTGGTGAAAATAATTTTCTCATTTATGTCATCAATGAGTTTTTGGTAGACTATGAGATCTAATATTTTAGAATACTGAGCACAGCTATTGGTCAGTAATTTTTGACTTTATTGACAGATCACTTTTATGAAAAGGTATTCTATGGGATTCCTTCAAATTGGTAGTAGATTACCCTCTTGGGATACATCTTTTGAAAACCTTGTAAGAGGGATGGCAATGGAGTAGGGTCACAATTATAGGAATTCTGAAAGCAGCAAGTCAGAGTCTGCTGAACCAAAAACATTGTAAGGATTTCCTCACTGTGTAGAGCCTTACTTCTTTGATTTGGTTTGGAATTATAAAGAGATTTCAGACTTTGAAGTTAGCAGGATTGGAAGCAGATGGGTATATATTGTTAAAGGATGAAGGAGCATTAAATATGTGTAAAGTACTGGGGTTTTAAAATAGTTTTGGAGGTTCAGTAATCTCTTTGTTTGAGGAATTAGGGGGCAATGACAATATGGTATTTGTGCCTGTTTTTAGAAGTTTGTTATTTAGGTACCAATACAGTTTAGAGGAGGAATTATTTGAGTTAGCTTTTTTCAGAGTATTCTCTTTAGCAGTTATTAATGGACTAGTTACATTTGTTTCTTGAGTATTTAAAAGTCTGTCGGCCTGTCTGACTGATATTTTGTTTTAGTGTAATTTTGCCAAGATCTATTTCTTTTCAGTATTAATGTTTTCTATTCTAGGTCATCCTGGAATGGGATTTTTATTTTAGCCTTGTAGATTTTTAGGAGATAATCTTTCTAAGATACTGGTGATTGATGTGTTCAGGAATGTTGCTGCATCATTTATCTTGGAAGGTAGTTTATATGTAACTAGTTGATTTGCTATATAATGTAATTTAGATAATGTTAAAATTTTTAAAACTGCAAAATATGATAAACCTATGGTAGATTTTGGGATGAAATGAGTTCAAGTGATACAGGATATGAAGTGGCCACTTTAGAATATGATGCAATACCATCAGATTCATTATATTATCATTTGGATACTAGATATCAATCAAGATCACTCATTTTGTTTGCAGCTGTATCAGTTCAAGGAAGAATATGTGTTATCTAGGTAAGGCCAAGGAGACATAAAGTAATTTTTATTAGGTGCAATATAGCCCAATCATTACTGAAATTCCCTGTGTAGATTATTTCTGAGTTTGCATTGTTGCATGACCAATGGAGAGTATCTTTACAGTAATGCTATGAATTTCTTAGGGAGTGTGACGTCCCTCCTCTGGACAAGCAGTCAAGGAGCCTCAGTCATCACCACTGACACCACTGAGGGACATTCACTTGGAACTAAAATGGATGCACACATTATTTTTCAGGTGCAGCTATCTGCACCTAGCACAATTTCCCTTAAGAGTACACTGGGAGCACACCCAGTCCTGGGGCTGGGGTTTCCTCTCCATTCACATGCTATACCACCTTCACCCAGGCAATAAGGTAGATTCACTGCCACCAGACAGCTACTTTAAGGCTCTTATCAGGACATTCACTTGGAACTAAAATGGATGCACACGGTATTTTTCAGGTGCAGCTATCTGCACCTAGCACAATTTCCCTTAAGAGTACACTGGGAGCACACCCAGTCCTGGGGCTGGGGTTTCCTCTCCAGGCCCCAAATAAGACTCCACCTTTCTCTCTGAAGAAACCAGTGCTCTGTGTCCCTGTTCCAAGTAGCTGACACACACACTCTTTGAGATTTGATTTACACACACACACACACACACACACACACACACACACACACACACACACACACACACACACACACACACACACACACACACACACACACACACACACACACATACTCTGGCATGGATTTACATGCTATACCACCTTCACCCAGGCAATAAGGTAGATTCACTGCCACCAGACAGCTACTTTAAGGCTCTTATCAGGGTACCAAATTAGTCACAGCAAAAGTAATACTTATACAAATGGTAATGTCTGCAAGTCAAGCAGCAAGACGTTCAGCAGCATGAAGCCCAAGGTGTCACCAATAAATGCAATTCTCTCAGTGGTTAAACTATTTTCTAAAAGACCAGCCACAATGAATGGTATACATTTATTTAATAATAAATAATAAAATAGAAAACATGAAAATACTAAATATCTATTTACAATAAACACCAGAGTTTCAGTTCAAAGGAAATATAAAAAATAACGCAGATGGAAAGACTCAAACAGATACAGAAAAATAATACTTTTAGCTAATCTCACTATTTTCCTAACTGACTGAAGAATTACAATTCCCTGGTTACTTAATAAAGCAAGGCAAGATGAAGTGGGTGAGTCATCCTGTCAGTTCCAAATCAGAGTCATTATCACATCTCTCACTAATATCTAAAATAATTTCAGTGCTGGCTTTAGAATGACATCACATCTGATCACCTGGTTCTGAGGTTTTCACACTACCACCCTTGAGTAGGAGCTGAACCAGAATCTAGGACAGATGTGTCACATTATACACTGAGCACTTTGCTAAGGCATATGGAGACTGTAAAACAATTCCAACACTTTCATCCTTCTTGTACAGACTAACCAGCCATTTTCTGACACCCAGGGTAGCAATTGGTTCACTACTAAAGACAAAAAGAGCAGGATCCCAGACCAGACATTGCATTCAGGCCTGTGAGTTAAAATCTTTATGACCTAAACCAAGTCATTTAATTTCAAGCTATTTTTCCTAAGTTAAGCTGGACTGAGCTTATCCCCTTCCCTTCCAGCATCCTCTGTTAACATATATACATTTCAGCGATTACCACAATACAGTCTGACATAGATGTATATTTCTTTTCTGTCCAGCAAGACCCACTGTTGCTGCATTTTTAACACAAGCAGCTTTGCAAATACATTTTAACACAAGCATCTGTACAAATTAGTTTGATATACAAATGACATAAAATTCTTTGCAAAACTCCAGCAAGCTATGCTGGCATATGTTATACATGCCCTGCCCTATTCCCTATGGCATAGCTGGCACTACCTCACATTGTCACAGGGAGAATATAGATACCAGGTAGTTATGAGTCTAGATATATGGCTATTACATGGATTCTTTGTTTTTGTCAAGGGTCATTGCATTTCAAAAAGTGTACAGTTATGATCTTTTAGCTGTGCTTTTGTAAAATATGTTCTGTCAATATATTTTAAAACCTTATGGTAAAAGCTCTTCTCTTTTAATGTTGATCTTAGCTATGTCTTGGAGATTTTAGAAAACTATTTTTCATTAATGTAGGTTTTAGCTAAGTTTCCATGATTGCAAGGATATCTTAACTATAGCATTTTTTGAAGGTGCATGACTGATCACATTTGACGCAAAGGCTTGTTATATTAAAGCAAATATTTTAAACACTTTTATTAAAATACCACTTAAAACATAGACATACATACATTAATATAAAAGAAAACAGACAATATTAACTTTTTTTCAGTTTACACACATTATACTTTACAAATACACATTATGCTTTTCAAGTATCTATGAGGGGCAGTTGAACAGAAGGAAATTCTGAATAAGTAGGTCAAACTAGAATCAGAAGTGATACAGCCAAATGGCACAGAGTATTGAGGGTAGTTTATGACAAAAGAATGCCAAAGAAGCTGCAAAGTAAGGTGCACAAAACAGTGGTGCTACAAGTACAATTGCATGGTACAGAAACCTGGGCAGTAAAGGCAGAGCAGTTGAATAAGCTAGAGGTGATAAAGTGTCTGAGACAGTTAGTGGGATGCACAGTGTGGGACAGACATAGAAATGAGGACATCAGAACAGAAGCCTAAGGTCAAAGAGAACAGATTATGGTGGCTTGGGCATGTATGCCGAAAAGCAGAAGACAAAAGAAGACAATTTGGGACAGACAAGAAGAAGGCAAGAGGAAAACAGGGCATCTAGTAAAGAGGTGGATGGATTGCGTGAGAGAAGATCTGTGACAGTCAGGCATGAGTGTCAAAGTAGAAAGGAGAGTGGTACTGAACAGATAGTGATGGTGACATTTGACATGACACCCTGTCCCAATGTAGAAAATGGGAAAAAGTGGGTTGATAATAATGATGATGATACTTTACAAGTTTTCTTTCTTTATAACAATTGCATTTCAGTCCAATATTATATAAATCATTCAATTCCTTCCTTCTTGTAAACCTCATTCATTTTCCTGAACATCGTTCTGCATGTATTGTCCACAAAAAATCCATTTATTTCTATGCCATTTGCTCTTTTCCATGATTGGAAAATATATTTTAGAGTCACAGAGGTAAGGCTCATATATGTAACAAAAATCAAACACATTTTCAGCTTTTAGTGCTATGTCAAGACTGAGCAGTAGGTGAAGACAGTTTGATGTTGGTCATCTTGTTGGTGCTTGTGTTGCTGCTTTTTAGGTTACAGAAGGGAGTACAGGTGAATGGACCTGGATTTAGATATGTATCAACTGCTATTTTAGCCAGTAAGGAGATCCATAATTTTGTTAGTGTGAGCTTTGTGTGTTTTGTTATCTAATTATCTTTTAGTGATTGTGATGGTGTGGCTGAGCTTTCAGTTTTATATCTAATCTAAGGTAGGATTTTGTCTCATTTGTTAAATAGATCTTCTAATGGTGAATTGCATGGTGGGTTAGAAGTGTCACAGGTATAAGGGATTGTCATAGAGGTAGCTTTCATTCTTATTTGGCAGATGTACCACATGATCTTTTGAAGTACCATATATTTGATACTATACTGAAAATCAGTAACATTATTATTAGTATTGTTATTATTATTATTATTATTATTATTATCATAGGTTCATAGGTGTATACCAGGCTAATGACCACAAGGCCCTTTTTAAGCCAAGGCCAAATCTCTGACAAGTTCTGGTACCCTTGATAAGTGTAAGTGGGTGCTTGGGAGGTGAAACACTTACAAACAGGGGCCTGGAAGATGAACCATTTACAGGCTGCCTGTGTACATTAGAGACATAGGTGCCAAACCAGGGATGAATTTCCTGTTCCCTATCTAATTGTCCAAGTTACACTTGAATTGGGATAGGGTGGAACTGTGCTTCATGTGGATGGGGAGCCTGTTCCAGAGAAGGTGAGGTCTCTGGGGTTATTATTATTATTACTACTTTTATGACAGTCATGTTGTATTTTACATTTGGCAATATGTTATGTAGTCAACAAATTCAGTGGCACTTGAATTTCTTAAACCAGTTGAAGGTCCAGGCTTATTTTTCACTGGTGGGCTAATGATGAGATTATTACTCACAAAAAAAATGTTAAGAGTAACGGGACACAAGTATATTCATGGTTATTATAGTATTCCTAAGGATGGTCATCATCCCTAAGGTGACTGGATAGAAAGAGATTATTATATTTAACCTTTACTCCCTATCTCCTCAAAAATACTCACAGCATATTAACATGCCTTGCCACCACCCCCAAATCACCTCCGAGAAAGTCTTCCACACTCACTCCAAGATAAAAAACATTATCTCCTTAGGCTGTGATAATGCACCAGGTTGTCTTCTTGTCAGCACCAAACACTGCCTGGCTGATTCTTTAATACATCTATTAAGTTTTAGCATCTCCACTGGACTTGTGCCAGAATTGCAGAAAATTTTTGTAGTCATTCCCACCCCATAAAAGACAAAGAAGCCCACAATTGACACAGGTAACTATATACCTATCAGCCTCATCAGACATATCTGTAAGGCAATGGAGCACATCATTATGGACCTCATACACAAGGAGTTAGACAGTCTTCAAACCCTGGATCCTAACCAGTATGGCTTTGTTATAGGCAAATCCTGCCTCTTAGATATGGTGGACTTTTTTAAACAAGTTGCTAAGGTGTTGGAATCCAGTAAATTGACATACCTAACTTGGCAAATTGGCATACTTGGACTTGGCCAAAGCCATTGATACCATTCCATACTGAAGCATCAATGATAAACTAATACAATTAAATATAAGCTCCTATGTTACCCACTGGATTGCAAACTCGTGCACCAACAGAATCAAGTCTGCTAGTACTGCAGGCACAATCTTAACTAAAAGAGTAGATAACATCAGTGACCCTCAAGCATCAATCCTGGGATAGTTCCTCCTTGGTAGCTTCTTCTCTGAGATTAAAACAGGCACTAAAGGTATGTGGCAGATGAAGATGGTTGAGCACCCCAGATGACCTATGTATTCTGCAGGAGGGTCTATCTCCTTGTAATAAATAAAGCTTGGATCATAGCCTCAAACTAAATGGCAGTAAATGCAACACTGTGTCCTTTGGCAAACCTAGGCACACCTGTTCCTGTCACACTTTAAAAATGGACTCATTCCTTAGGGACTTGGGCACCTTTACTGACAATGAACTATCCTTTGACCACCATTTGGCCACTGTTCTTCAAAGACCTTTTTATCTAGCTAGACTAATTACCAGGGACATATCTTCAAGATGCAAAGAAGTCTTTGTCACCCTATACTTTTCCCTTATTAGACCAATAACATAATGCACATATTGGTGTGCACTTGGTTAGGCATATGACCCACCCCAAAAGACTGTAGCATTTCCTTTTCAAAAATTAGGAACATGTCCTCCTTGAGTTACCCTGACCACCTTAAAGTGCTCTCAATCTTTTCCAATTTCCTACCAGCTTTGAGAGGAGATCTCTGCCTTGCCTACAGAGGCTCAGAAGATCTGGTGCTATATAACCTCCTACATTCCACAAAACTAACACCACCCTAAACACCCACTTGAGAAACTTAAACTACCACGAAAATATAAATAGGATCTGTTGGGGAGATACACATCTTTTGCAAATAATTCCTTTTGTATGGAATAAAATCCCCTTAGAGGTAAAGCATAGGAGCTCCATTACCCTTATTAAGTGTAACTTGGATGAATGCATGGGCAGTTGAAAGTACACTCCTGGTCTGGCCCCTCTAACCCTTATATAAAAGAGACAAAACTCAGTCAAGGTCTAGTATTAATTTATTTGTGGGCAAACTGGTGGGATCATTGGCTCAGCTGCAAATAATGCACTGGATCAACAGCCTAGTATGAAGCTATGAGCCTAAGAAGAGTTTGACTATGAGGCTTTAGTGTCTGATTTCTGACTGGAATTTGGTTGGAATTACAGAGCTAGAGTAGTGGAAAACTGAATAATAATGGCCAGGGTTGAGAATTATAGGAGCTAAGAGCAACTCCTAGAAAAGCACAAAATAAGAACTATAGTGGAAAAGTAGAAATACAAAATAGTGATTTTGGAATGCATATGGGTAGAGAAACAGTCAAAAAGAGGGGTTAATTAACAAGTGATTAACAAAGTGTGTAGTGATAAGTTTATTAATAATGTAAAAGTTAGATTAATGTGATACAACTATATCACCCAAATATTATGAGTCTAGCAAAGGCAGTTATATGTGTTTTTTTCATCATAGACTTTATGGAAGAGAAATGGAGGCAGCCATTTTCAATCTCTGGCCATAGATCAAGAGAAGGAAGCTACAGTTCCAATAAATAATACAAAAAAGCCATGGTGCAGATTCAGTAAAGTCTACACAGTCCACTAAGACCATGTGTGTGTCACAGCATGATGAGCACACGGTAGAGCTCCGGTAAACATTGTGGCATGCTAACAGAATAAACAGCTGATGTGTATCCTAATCAACCATTCCAAGGTGGAGTAGCTATTCAACATGCTATAAAGCAATCATAGACTCTCTGTAGGGTTTCCCTGCAAATTCCAAAACCTATTGGCATATAGCCTTGGAAGGTACTGTATACGGAAACAATGTTATGGGCTGCATTTGCTCTTATGCATATATGTGTGTAATAGGCACAAGTCTACACTGCTCCTGCTGCTACAAATAGACCTCAGCCAAGAAGGAGAGGGGTATTTAGACCCCTGTTAATTTATCATGGTTTGCATGATGTGGAAATTGTACAGCACTACAGGGTGGATAGAGACACACTGCAGGAACTCTCTGTCATCTACAACTGAGTGCAAAGATAAACCAGGGGAACCAATACCTGTGGACACTAAGATATGTGCTGCACTTAGAATATTAATTACAGGAACCTTTCAGAAGCCAACAGGGCATATGCTGGGGATATCACAAGGATCAGCATCTGGGACCCATGGAAATACCAGGATGAATACACAACTGGAAGAGCAAAACTCTTGAAACTCAACTTTTGATGTGGAAACACACAAATAGTACTTGGCTCCCACTCAACCCAAAACAAAAGGAAAATCACAGTTTGTAGAATCCAAGGAATAACACATAATTCACTTGTTATAAATGCTTTCTACACAATTTTCACAAAATGTGTACACATTTACAACACACACGTCAATTGTATATGATTACTATACATGTCTCATTGTGCCCAGCACTCCAGTGGTGGTGTCTTTGGGCCATCTTAGAAGCATAACACCCTTGTGTCATTGACAATGTAATACTTTATATTGCCATGATATAAGACTGAAAATAACCTGTTTTAACATTAACACTTGTAATGACAGTTATTAAGGTTGTCTATCTTTAAAAATCAATGCATGGCAAAAATGTCTATGCCAAGAGTTAATGCATATGTGTGTGCGTGTGTGTGTGTGTGTGTGCGTGTGTGTGTGTGTGTGTGTGTATATATATATATATATATATATATATATATATATATATATATATATATACATATAAAATATGGGTTACCTTTGAAAGGTTGAAAATCAACCTACCGAACGGCCCTTTGTGTGAACCGGAATGAAGAAAATCATCATTCTGATCTGCACTGAAGTTCAAAATCAGCAAATTGAAAACCGGTTTGCTGATTTTCGAACTACAATTTTAAATATATAGCATAATGCAGGGGGGCAAGCCCCACTGCACCCCCATTTGGGGGGCTGCACCCCCACACCCCCCTACTATATTATTCTAACTCCAAGGTCGCACTACAGTGTGAAAAGGGTCCACATCCCGATCCCCACTATAGTGCACTCCGTACCCAAAATGCCGAATCGGCAATGAGTGAATGTCAATGTGCATTCGCTTATTGCACATTCAATGCATTTCTATTCAGTCATCTGTAGTCTTGAAAACTTACTTCTGAGCAATGTACTTTTCACCATTGCAGTTTCAAGCATTCAGAGGTAAACCATATATATATATATATATATATATATATATATATATATATATATATATATATATATATATATATGCACACATATATATATATATATATATATATATATATATACATATATATGTATATATATATATATATATATATATATATGTATATATATATATATATGCACACATATATATATATATATATATATATGTATATATATATATATATATATATACATATATATATATATATATATATATATATATATATATATATATATATATATATAAACAGTTTTCTTTGTAACATGTGAACATATCTAGCATGTACCTGAAAAATTACAAGCATACCTCAACAACATCAGAAGCCTTCGCTGAAGATGAATCTAAAGGAATCTCAGTCCTCTGTACTCTACAAATACACAAGTCCTCTCACCTTCATGTTCCCTAGTTATAAGGTTACCTTGTTATGGTATAGATTCATGGCTCTGAGCACAGTGAAGATGCAAATGAGGTATGAACTCATTAGAATTGCTGAAGCCCAAACTTTTGGATTTGTATATCAGATGTAAACATAGTGTAGGTACTGCCTCAGTGTTTGTTGCTAATGGATTGCAACTGTGAATGATCACTGAGAGGGAGAAGGAAAACACAACAATTCAGACTCCCTACCTACAGTGGATGTGTCAGCCAGGATACACTTACAAAGTGTTGACATAATTGTAGCAAGCTTTGAAATGGAAGTGAACAGCACACACTTCTCATTTTCAGTGCATTAATAGCCAAATACTTACTTCAATTAATGAAAAATGTATTTTATTGTCATGTAACATTGCCATACATTTTAAGGACAATGACACACATGCCTTATAGACTGCATGTATGAGAGTACAACACAAATGAGAGAAGAATGAACACAATATAAAGAGAACACAGATCTGCACTGGTGCAAACAATACTCATAAATGGTTGTGTGATCATTAATTGCACTAAATATGCAAGCAACACACTTGCAAACAACTGAGAGTGTACAAGTGTTATATGTGTTTATAATACTGTGGTGGAAATGGGACTTGCTTATATGCACATTGATTTTCATTCCTGCTGCAAATCTATTTCTTTGGCAAAGAGAGAGAAAACTCTCCTAACTGTGTTTTGTATGTTCAGTAGTCTGACAGTTTGAATCCAGAGTTGTGCCAAAATGTTTAATGTGGAGATAGATGTCTATTGTAAATTTTTGTTTAGTTTTTATTTTTTATAATATTAATATTTGTGTGGTGCACAGCTTAGTGCAAACATGGTAAAAAGGATAAATACATTAAAATTTAGTGTTAACTTACTTGTATGAAAGAGACTGCATAACTTACAGCTGTGAATCAAGTATGAGTACAGCACACTTGGAAAACATGATGAGCCACACAGTATATAGTATCTGTAGATCATGGTTTAAGTCCCACAATTATCCTTTATTGTTAAATGTTAATGCATGTGTAGCGCTGCTTGTCACATTTGTGTGTTGCTTACTTTCATGCAAACACAGTCTAATGGCCCACACAAGAAATAGAATTTCTCATTTTCAAAAAAGATGCATTGTTACCTGCAGACAGGAAGCAGACAGTAGTCAATTTCAAAAAGGATGCATTGTTGCATCTTTTGCTTACTATCACACAAACCAGCTAAGTGGAGTTGTATGATGGTCAGCAAGCTCCCTCAACATCATTAATACATATTTAAAAATATTAGAGCTGGATCTAAACATTGTACCATCTAAGAACTCAATGCTGTTACACCTGCTGTCACAGAGTCAGCTAGGCAGCAGGTGATTTTATTACATTCAGTACTATCCAAAGTGCTGACTGCCACATCTCTCCGCTTAGCATGTTTGCACAGAGGAAAGCAAACCAAAACAAATCTCATAATTTTATCAGTGAAGCAGAGGTCCACGTTTGCTTGTCACTTAACTATGTGTAAAGGGGGAAAGCAGTATTAATACTTTTTAATGTACTTTGGTAGTGTTTACCTGATTTCTTTTTGGACTTTTTTAAAGTTAGACAATTTATGACACATCATTTCAAATATGAACTATTTATGAACACCATAATACCGGTTAGCTGTGTTTACTATAGCCAGTATGGATAAGTACTTTTTGAGTTCACGTAGGAGTCCTTAAATGTGTATCTCGCATGAACAAACACTTTTCTATCAATTGCACAAAGCAGCTGCTCAGAGGTGCACTATGGAAAGTGCACATTAGCATGTATTACTTATGTTTACTGCACTGTTAGTCTTCATCTCATTAAAATACAAGTAAAAACACAACCAAAGGGAAGGCATTTTTTAATGACTGAACATGTTTATATGTTAGTCATATTTTACTTGCACCCATGAACTCGAAACTTGGTCTATCAGTACTTGTTCCCAAATATCAACTACACCACAGAAATAAATATAAAAATGCTTTGTTACATATCATGCACATCTTCATACTGACAATACACGTTCAGATTGTCTAATACTTGTAGTAACGTGGACAGCAATTATTCACAGAAATTAACAATATAATCACCAAACTGTGTGTCTCTGTATGTGGAAATTTAAGTGTGTAATGTACACAACATACTGGCAAAAATGTCTCATTTCAGCTACATGCATTCCTGACAGCTGTTTGCATATAGTTTGTACAGCTGTCTTTTAAAGTATACCTACACATTGGAAACACAACAAGAAATACTACATCCACACTTTGCAGTGTGTGTGTGTGTGTGTGTGTGTGTGTGTGTGTGTGTGTGTGTCTAGTCAGAAGAGGATAACTGTGTATCCTACAGTCATCAAAACAATGCCATGTAGTAGAAATACTTTGACAGCTGTACATTACTACATCCATTTAATTCAGGCCTCCCAACATCCTCTCTCAAACATCCCTTGATCATGTCATCCACTATAAAGTGTCCTGCAGCATTGTAAAAGTAATAGTTGTGTCATGTTGCTTCTGAGTTCTGTAGCTGGTGTACTTAGGTAGGTGTTCTAATCTCACTGTGGTCAACTGGTGTGTGTGTGTGTGTGTGTGTGTGTGTGTGTGTGTGTGTGTGTGTGTGTGTGTGTGTGTGTGTGTGTGTGTGTGTGTGTGTGTGTGTGTGCGTGCTTTTGCGTGTGTGCATCTAGTCAGAAAAGCGTAACTGTGTATCCTACAGTAATCCAAACAATCCCATGATGTAGGAATATTTTGAAAGTTGTACATGACTACACATTCATTTAATTTAGGCCTCCTTACATAATCTCTCAACCATCCAATGATGATGTCATCCACTATAAATTGTCCTGCAGCAATGTAAAAGTCAGACTTGTGCCATGGCACTTGAGTTAAGTGCTGAGTTCTGTAGCTGGTACACTTAGTTAGGTAGGAGTTCTTATCTCACTGTAGTCCACTTTGTGTGTGTGCAGTCTGAGGAGTGTAATTGTGTATCTTACATTCAGGAAAACAGTCCCATAGAGTACAAATATTTTGACAGTTGTACACTCCTACACATCCATATCATTCAGGGCTCCCAACATATTCTCTCAAACATTGAATGATGATGTCATTGAATATAAATTGTCCAGCAGCATCATAAAAGTCAGATTTGTGCCATGGTGCTTGAATTAAATACTGAGTTTTCTAGTCAGTGTATTTAGTTAGGTAGGGGTTCTAATCTCACTTTGATCAACTTGTGTGTGTATGCATTTTTACTTGGTTGATATTTGGGAGAGCATTTTACACCACCATGTGGGACACTGTTATTACCATCTTCTTCTCACCAGATACTGCTGATGTCATCAGCTATAAAGTGTAGCCTGACACTATCAAAGCCAAAGTTGGGTTGTGGTGCTTGCATTAAGCACTGCGCTCTATCACTAGTTAGGTAGGGGTTCTGTTCTCACTGTGGTCAAGTAATGTGTGCATTTGTTAATTTGTTTGACAATTAAGAGACCATTTTGCACCAGAATGTGAGGCACTGCTGCTACCATATTCTTCTCACCAGAGTCTGCTGATATCATCAGTTATAAAGTGTTGTCCAACACTATAAAAGACAGACTTGTGCTATGACACTTGCGTTAAGTACTGTACTCTGTAAATAGTTAGGTAGGGATTCTATTCTCGTTGTAGTCAACTGTGTCGGCATTCAACAATCACTTTGGTGACAATTTTAGAATATGTGAGTCCACAGCTATGTCAAAACCTCCTCTGAACATCTTGTTGTAGCATACAATGATTATGTCATTCTGTATAACATGCACTCTGACAGTATTCAAGACAAATCTGTGCTGTGGCAGTAACATTAACTACTATGTTTGCAAGCTACTTTCCCTATATATATATATATATATATATATATATATATATATATATATATATATATATATATATATATATATATATATATATATATACATATTTGTTCTAATCTGACTGCAGGCAACGTAATGTCTATACATACAACTATCACTTTTGAGACAATTTTACACAGGGATGTGACTCCACATCCATGCCCTATACTCCTACCAATGTGTTATCAGCATACAATGATGCTATCATACTCAATAAAGTACAACTTGGCAGTGTTACAGTCAGACATACATGGTGTTGTTATTATAACATTACATGGCATTCATATTCTATACCTACATAGATGTACTGTTCAAATCAGACCCAGTCTACTGCTGTGTTTGTGTGTGTGGTTGGTGGTACATTATGGTTATTGCATGATCTTTGAAATTGCTCTTCATTTCACTAGCACTTGGGGTGCCTTTCATGTAGCCCTATGTATCTGCCATCCTCCTTTTTCCTCTGGCCATATGACATGCTTCCTGCAGAGGGATGGAGGATATCCTCATGTCAAATATTCATACACACATCATGAAATAGAATCCTTCCATGAGCCTCTGCAAGTCATCTCCAGACCACTGCATGTGTGATTGCTAATTCTGTCATGCTGTGGTGTATATGTCCCATATGTAAAGTGACAGGCTGTAATGCAATCCAACAAGTATACACATATGCACAATAGCCTTACTATCTTCCATAATATAGATATAGTGATTTATTTTTACATGACATAATAATGGTTAGGATTACATGTGATTATGGCCATTAGCCTAATAATTTCCTACAATACTATAAACAGTTGACATGTCAATGTTGCTGTCATTGCCATGTGCTATATTGAGGTGTGGCTGTACCATTTGGCTACAAGAGGGTATTACAATCTGTGATGTGAGCTAATGTATTGATGGCCATTACTGCCATTGCATTATATGCTCTTTCTATAACAGGTGTAGTAATATGCCTCCTGAGAACTGTCAGCATGGTATGATACACTTGTATGTATAATGTTGGTGTATTAGGACATGTTGTTATAGTGGAGCAAATCAACCTTCTACACTGTTCATATTCCACCATCACAGTGACACCTGCAATATGGCACAGGTGTGTATGTTTCTACATACCATTGTTAACTGCACTGTGACGGACATCAGTATAAATTCATATATTACATAGTCACATAAGTCCTGTCTCATACACATGTCATTATGCTGTGATATATGTGACAATGTGAGCTATTGACAGCTATGCCAGGAGAAGTTGGGCAGTGGATGTGTAACATATGCCAGTATAGCTAGCTGGAATTTTGTAAAGAATTATATGTTATTTGTATATAAAACTGATTTGTATAGATGATTGTGTTGAAAAATGTATTTGTAAAGCTGCTTGTGTTAAAAATGTACCAACAGTTTGCCCTTCTGGACAGAAAAAGAAATATACATGGATTATTGCAACTGTTTAAATGTATATGTTTTAACAGAGGATACTGGAAGAGAAGAGGTCAATCTCAAACTTTAAAAATAATAAGAAATTAAATTACTGGGCCTAGGCCATAAAGATGTTATCTCACAGTTTTATATGAATCCAGAGACACGATGTATGTAAGATGTATGCTTTATTAGCTCTTATAGGAAGAGTGGAAGTGTTTTATGGTTTTATGACTTCTAGAAACTGTATCAGATCTTAGCAAGGCTCTGTGTGTCTGTATTATTGACACATAGGTGCTAAATCCTGGCAGTTTCTAGCACTGGGGGGTTGCATAGGAAGCAAATGTCAGATGTCCAGATGTATGTGATGTCATTTTTTAATCTAGGACAAAATAATGTTTCTATACTAGTTGAGACTGAAGATCTCATAGCAATCTGTTTTGGAAACCTGACATAGAAGGATCACTCACCTATTTCATCTTGTCTTGCTGTAGTAAATATCTTAATAACACCGCAGTGGGGAACACATGAGGGACATCAGAGATGAATGTGAGTTTAATTCCTTGACAAAACATGTTAAAGAAAATAGTGGACACAATTTTAGATTTATAGTGTTGGACAGTGTAGTAGTGAACAACAGGGAGGTGCATGGCCACTGCTACTGGAAAGACAAGAATTGATATGGCAGTTGTGCTTAAATGCCAAGGTTTGGCCTGGGATGAATGATGCTGTTTCTATTTCAAGTGTTTTAAAATTAAAAGCCTTGGACAGATGACACCTGATTTTTGTATATATTTACACACACACAACTTACTATTATGTAAATACTTGATTTTATAAGTATTTTACAAGTATTTTCCCTAGGTCCTTAAAAGAAAAAAAACATGCTTTTTGTTTTTTTATTTACTTATGTGCATTGGATATGCATTTTAACAGTGTCTATTTAGTATTCACACTTGTTTGCAGTTTTAAAATGTTTGATATGTAATTTTATATATTATATTTTATATTCATGCCATTTACTCAGGTACTTTCTCTTTCTTTTAAGCAAGGCTGTATATATGTCATGAACCAGGGGTGTGGTTTAGTTGAGTTTGGAGGTGCGGTTTATGATGCCATTACATATGCACTTTAAGATTTAAAAAGCTGTTGGAACATTTTTTTATTTGTCTGATGAAGTTCCTAGTTTGTTTCAGGGATGAAAGCGCTAACCTTTTACTGCTGTATAAATAAAGCAGATTTGTCTCTTCTTTTTTGTGGAGTCCTTTGGCCTGCATTTGCTTTTCTGTGGCTTATTGGTTTGTTGCTGCTTTTTTGGTTTTGTTTGATCTGAGTTACCTGGATGGGAGTAGCAGGCATGGGATCTTCTCCTACACCCATGGACACTTTGGGTGACTTAACTGTGTTAATACACAAAATTAACCAGCGGTTGGATCATTTGGAAGAACTATCGCACCCACATCTTTCTCAGCTATCTCTTCATCCCACACCTGGTTCTTCTAACCTACTTAATGCAGAGAATTTGGCTGCTACCAACTCTACCAATGTGGAGCAATTTTTATCTAGGTCAACAACTACTACATCTTTTTCCAACAAGGACTTAAATGGATTTAACAGGAACACCAGCACTGCAAATATTTTACCCTCTTTAAATGAATGGTTGCAAGAACGGACATTTTTAATTACTGCAAATACATGTACTGATTCTTGTTGTTTTGCTGATTAAATGAGTTGGATTATGTTCTGGTAAAGATAAAAAAAACTACAAATGGACAATTTATATTTTGGGGAATGCATCAAGCAAAAAAAAAAGTGCCAAAAGGCCTACGAGTCTGGTGCTATCCCCAGGACTTGTAGATTCTCCTTTGTATAAACAACTGTTGACTTTGTTTGATAGATTTGGCCTTGAATACATGCAAATTGTGATGGATGACAACAACAAACGGATACAAACACTTACAAAAGAAGCCAGTGAATTAGATAAATCCTTGGTGTCGGGCATTCAGTTTAAAAACAATGAAGTTGAATATAAAAGAATATTCTATTCTATAGATGAACAAATGGTCAGCATAAAAAACAGAAAGATAAAAAAATTGGAGAGAGACCAAAATGCATATAAGATTTTTACTGCCTACCCCCCACCCCCTCAATCACAAACTTGGGGTAGCAAGACTTTTACTAAAAGCAGAATAAATGTAACCGATAGCAACCAGGGACTATCTTACAATACAGAAGGCGAAGAAACTTTTTTAGACAAAGAACAACCCCAAGCGTTGAGATGCTTGGAATGGTTAATGACCCAACAAATGACGAAATACAACCCAGGGCGTCAACAATGGCAGGACAAGCACCAACTTAAAGAGATGTTCCAGCTGAACAGGGGCAGGAACAAGTGTGCTTGGAGGGGGAGACATTAACAGTTTAACATCTATTACTTTTACTTCCCCACAACACTTCCAGCTACCTGTGTTAAAAATCATTGCAAACAGAACCAATGACTTTAACTTGTACAACTTTACTAACTTGGTTTTTGATGTTACAGTATGTGACTTGTTTGTAAAGGGACTCACTTTTATTCCTAACAAAAAAATGAATCTGGTACAGTCATTAATTGACTTGAAAGTATTTATTCGAAAACTAAATTTTTAATTATTTAGGAATAACCAAATTGTGTGTGAACCCTTTAGAGTTTCAAGCACATATAATCCCCCCATACACCCCACTTTAGAACTATTCGAAAGAATGTGTGAGTTAGACCTTAGAGCATGGGCTACAAAAAGGAGCAAACAAAACAAGAAAATATATAATCTCACAGAAATTGAAGCCACCGAACTTAATCTTTTGACACAAACCCCTAACATCAGAATATTTAAACCTGATAAAGGGGGTGGTATTGTGATCATGAACCACAGTGACTATGTGCACAAAATGAAAGAAATTTTATTAAGTAACAGTTACAATAAGAGTTCTTTAAGTGAAGTAAACACAATATATAGTAGAATAAAGGGCAATTTATATGATTTGTTTATTGAAGGGTGTCTTAGTATAGATGAGTTAAATTACTTAACTGTGCTTTATCCCAAAACACCCACAATTTTTGGTGTGCAGAAAATACACAAATGTATAAACCAACCGCCTATGCGACAGATTGTTGACGTACATGGATCCATGACACACCCCCTAGCAAAATTTCTTGATCAAAAGTTAAAACATATGTACAAGAAGAATCTAGTGTCTGTAAGGATTCATGTGACTTTTTGACAAGGATGAACAAAGTAAGGTACAAGGAAAACTTTGTGCTTGTAACGATAGATGTAAAGGACATGTACACATTCATCCCTCATGAAGTCGGGGTGGAATGGTTTTGTGATTTCTTAGTTAGTAAAGGGGTCCCACAAAATAATGTTAACGTATATGCAACACTTTTAGAAAATGTATTAAAAACTATTTCATTTTGTTTGATGGTGAATATTACCATCAGTTAGAGTGAGTAGCAATGGGTGCAGCCTGTGGAGGTTTATATGCAAACATTGTGATGATAGAATGGGAAAGGCATTTCCTCACAGGCCACCCACTGTTTCAACATTGTTTCATATATTTACGTTTTTTGGATGACATTTTTATTTTGTGGGACAGCTAAAAAGATGTTTTAGACAAGTTTTTAATGTACATCAACCAAACTACTAAATTCCTAAAATTCACTAGCAACAAAAGTAAAACAAATATACATTTTTTGGATGTCCTTATTTCTAAGGACAATACACACAAAAAGTTCATGGCTGAGATATCTCGAAAGGAAACATATTGTAATAGTTTTCTCCATTATGACAGCAACCATCCTCACACCCAAAAAAAAGCTGTCTTGAAAGGGCAATTCATTAGAGCTGTGAGGATGGTAACATTGTGGGAAAGTGTTTTAAAATTAAAAGCCTTGGACAAATGACACCTGAGTTTTGTATACATTTACACACACACAACTTACTTTTATATAAATACTTGATTTTATAAGTATTCTACAAGTATTTTGCACTAGGTCATTAAAAGAAAAAAGCATGCTTTTTGTTTTTTTATTTACTTATTTGTATTAGATATGCATTTTAACAGTGTCTGTTTAGTATTCACACTTGTTTACAGTTTTAAAATGTTTGATATGTCATTTTATATATTATATTTTATAAAAGCCACTGTGGTGCAGTGGTAGCATTGTCGCTTCACAGCAAGAGGTTCTCCCTTTTGATTCTTAGCTGGAGCGCCTTCTGTGTGGAGTCTGCATGTTCTCCCCGTGGTCGAGTGGCATTCAAAAGACATGCATGAATGGGCGTGCCTTTGTTGAAAGTTGGGCATCGGGCTGGCACCTCGGCACCGTCAAAATCTATTGCCAATCATTAGCGGATTGGAGTTCCACTGTGGCGGCCCCTACATGGGAAAAGCCAAAAGAAGAACAACATTCAAGCCATTTACTCAGGTACTTTCTCTTTCTTTTAAGCAATGCTGTATATGTGTCATAAACCAGGGGTGTGGTTTAGTTGAGTTTAGAGGTATGGTTTATGATGTCATTACATATGCACTTTAGGTTACAAGATTTAAAAAGCTGTTGGAACATTTTTTATTTGTCTGATGAAGTTCCTAGTTTGTTTCAGGGACTAAAGCACTAACCTTTTACTCCTGTATAAATAAAGTGGCTTTATCCCTTTTTTGTGGAGTCCTTGGGCCTACATTTGCTTTTCTGTGGATTAGTAGTAAATAACTTAATTAGGGAATAGTAACTCTTGAGATCAGTCAGAAAGATATAGTGAGATTAGTTTAGCACTGCTTTTCTGTATTTGTATGAATCTATTCATCTGTGTTATTTTAATATTTCCTGTGGTTGAAACTCTGGTGTTTATTGCAAATAGATATTCAGTATTTTCATGTTCTTTTATTATTTATTATTAAATATATTTAAACTTTTCATTGTGGCTGGTCCTTTAGAAAATATGTTAACGTGTGACTCTGTGCCACTCCTGAAAGCCTTACACCATTGGTCAAACTACCATTTGTATTAATATTAATTTCACTCAGTATAATTAGATACCTTTGCAGATCCTTAGAGTAGCTGACTTGGGAGTGTCTGGTGGCAGTAACTACCTTATAGTTTGGACAGAAGGTGGCATAGCTAACAAACCTGTGCCAGCCTTTCCCAGGTGTATGTATGCAAATCACATCTCAAAGAGTGTGTGTGTCAGCTACTTGGAGCAGGGACATGAAGCACTGGTTTCACAAAGAGTGGTGGAGGAAATGGCTTGGACACTTGGCTGAGGACTCAACTCTGCAGCTGTGCCAGTGGGGAACCTTACTAGGAACCTGGGGAGAGACAGAGAGAGAGAAACTCAGAAGCTGGGCTGAGTGTGTTCCCTCTGTGCTCTTAAGGGAAATTGTGCTTGATGCAGAGAGCTGTATCTTGAAATACTTTGTGTACCATTTTTGTTCCAAATGAACATCCCTCTCCAGTGTCAGTGGTGAGGATTCAGGCTCCTTGATTACTGGCCCAGATAGGGGACATCACAATATACACAACTGATGTATTACATGTTTTGATTCAATTGCAACCATGTGGAATTCATTGTATGTGCAGCTGTGTTCTTATACCCAAGGATTATTGAGGTGGTCAGCAGCACCATTGTGAGAGTATTAGCATTTGTGTCATAAAATGTTCTGCATGAGCCACAAGTAACTGATCCCTAATGTGCCTGATATGGCAACAGGCTGCTCAAACACAGCTTGCCCATGAAACACATATAGGCATATGTTGTGAAATTGTTGTAAGTATGTGACATTGGTACAGTTGTACAACTGTGTGCATAGTACTAATGTGTGGAATGTGATGCATGACCAAGGTTGTATTTGTAGGACTTTTCACAAATAATTTATTCCAATAAATGTGAAATGTTAAGTGGAATACACAACTAAGCATAGCTCTGTATGTGGATGTCACAAGATGTACACAACTAGAGGAAACATACAATCCACTAGCTGTCAGTTTGTCTCACACATCACCACCCCATCACAACTGACCAACAGCCATAGTATACAAGCAAACATTACTCAGTTTTTATTCTAAGTAGGCAGCTCATCTGTGGACTCTGTACAGCTGATAACACAGAATCAATGGGTCCTGACAACATTACAGATTGCCTATAGCATGACTCATAACATGGACCTGCCAGACACAGTTGAATCCATACTTCAACACTGTATCCGGGTGGACTATATTCCTGTAGAAGGGTGTACATCAACATTCATCCTTCTGACTAGGGGGGAACATCACCTGATGCATGCATGTATAGAACCATTCTGACTCTTCTTGTCTGTGAGGTAGACTAATAAGTTGTCATGGACCTTTTCTAAAAGGGCACAGGTAATATCCCATCTGTATGCAAAACACTCATGTGATTTGTTCAGGCTACATCATGTCTGTTACATCTGTTTGATGTCTTCAAGAAGGACAACAAGAGCATGCATGATAACACTAACATCCCGCATAACTTGACCTTGCCAAGACATATGACACAAACCCACACTGAGGTGTGGCCATAAACACCTATATCACCAAGTGGATAGACCAGTGGATCACATATATGGCAGATAAATATGTTGAAGTGTGTGAAGTGACCTATATATAGAGTCCAGTGTGATCAGTTCTGTACCTCAGGGCTCTGTGCTACACCCTTTCCTGTTCATTATTTAAGTCTCAGATGTCAAGAATGACTTAAACATCCTTTGTCCAACCAGCTTTGTGGAGGACTGCAGAATGTGGGCAATCATTGAATCCACGTATAGTATTGGTATTGTGACATCCCTGCTCTGGACCAGTAATCAAGGAGTCTGAATCCTCACCACTGGCACTGGAGAGGGATATTTACTTGAACAAAAATGGATACACCCAGTATTTACAGATGCAGCTCTGTGCATCAAGCAGAATTTCCCCTAAGAGCACGCAGGGAGCACACTCAGTCTGGGGTATGGATTTCTCTCTCTCTCTCCCCCCTCCAGGTCCCCAGTAAGACTCCCCACTGGCACAGCTTTACAGTTGAGATCTCAGCCAAGTGTTCAAGCTAAGTTCTCCAGCACCCTCTCTGTGAAACCAGTGCTTTGTGTCCCTGTTCCAAACAGCTGACACACACACACTCTTTGAGATTTGATTTTCACACACACACACACACACACACACACACACACACACACCTGGGCAAAGGCTGCACAGATGTATTAGCTATGCCCCATACTGCCCAGACTACAAGGTAGTTTCACCACCACCAAACACTCCAAACCCAGCTACTTTGAGGCATTTGCAAGGGCAAATAATTATAATGAGTGAAATTAATTTTAATATGAATGGTAGTTTGACCAACAGCAAGGCTTTCAGGATGGCCAGAGTTTTATATATATACTCCAAGAGATAAAACATTCTCTAAAAGTCCCACCATGATGAAAAGTTTAAATATATTTAATCAAAAATAAGAAAATAACATAAAAATACTGAATATCTATTTACAGTAAACACCAGAGTTTCATCACAGGAAATATTAAAATAACACAGACAAATAGATTCACTCAGATACAGAAAACACTACTTAACTAATCTCACTATATTTTTCCTAACTGATCTAAATAATTACTATTCCCTGGTTCACCTACTACAGCAAGGCAAGATGTAGAAGGAGAGGGGTCCTTCCTTGTCAGGTTACAAAAACAAAGTGCCATAAGACTTCAGAATCACCTAGTATTAAAATATCATGTTTAGTGATGGATTACAGAATGACATCACATATATATGGTCATCTGACTTCTGGTTTCCATGCTACCCCTTGACTAGAAGCTGTCAGGATTTAGCACATATATGTCAATAATACACACACAGAGCCTTGCTAAGATCTGCTGCAGCTTTTGGAAGTCATAAAACAATTTCAAACCTCCACCATTCCAGAGTAGCAATTAGTTTATCCCAAAGACAATGCAGAAAGTTTCTTAGTACAGACTTTTTTGTCTCTGGCTGCATTAAGTACTGTAAGATATAATCTTTATGGCCTATGCCAGGTAATTTAATTTCAAACTATTTTCAAAGTTAGGTAGATTGAGATTAACTTCTTCTCTTCCAGCATTGTTTGTTAAAAGATATACATTTAAACATTTACAATAATACATGTATATTTCTTTTTCTGACCAGCAGGCACAGTGTTAGTACATTTTTAACACATGCAGCTTTACAAATACATTTTTCAACACAAGCTGCGCAATGCAGTATCAGTGGTACAGTAGGTAGCATCCTTGCCTTTGGTGTAGAAGGCTGTGGGTTATATTCCTAGGCCTGCTAGGCCTGGCATATTGATTATTTGTAGTGCAGTATAAGATTGGGTGCTGCACCTCCAAATGCTTATGTGGAATGTTGACATACTAGTTAAGGTATTTACCTTACAGGAACAAGGTGCTGGGTTTGATTCTTACATGGGGTAATTGGCTAGGCTTAAAATGGCCCACAAGGACAGTTAGCCTAGTACTAACCTATAAACAAATCAGTTTTATATAAAAATGACATATAATTCTATACAAAATTCCAGCTAGCTGTACTGGCTTATGTTACAAATTTACTGCCCTACGTCTCCTGGCATAGCTGATAATGCCACACATCATCACATCACTCCCCCCTTTGAAGACTCAAGCTAGTTTTTCAAGTGACCCTTGAGAAACATTGTTTGAGAGGAATGAGCCTGTCTGGTAATGCATTAATACATACCCTGTCTTGAGAACCCATCTGCATTGGCATTGCAGACCCCACTACAGTGCTGCACTGACATGGCATATGCCTGCAACCCTAGGCTCCACTTAGTAACTTGGCATTTTGTTGGCTGCCTTGATGTAGCCATAGATCCCCCTCAGACTCCCCCTGCCTCCTATTGCAAATACTTAGCACAAGGACCTTGTTATTATGGTAAGGTTTCATCATGTTAACATGGTACAATTTAGTGCCCCTGCCTCCTACCTAGTAGTTCTGCAATATGGTTAATATCACTGACCTTGCTACCACTTTGAATGGTCACTCCCAAACTGCCTGCAGCTTATTGTGTCTGACAGGATTGAAAACCATAGCCTGATATCTCACAGCTTTCTCTCAGGCTTGAGCATTCCTGTCATACCAGACCTTTTTCCTGCTGTTGGGCTCCTACCAGGTTCTCCTAGGCCAAGCCCATAAGCTCCCTAAGCCTTTTCCTGAGGTTCAGGACATATGCCACAACAGAGTTTTTATGGGATTCACACTCATCCTCCCACTCATCACAAACCACATCTAAAGGCCCCCTTACCTTATGCCCGTACAGCAACTCAAAGTGTGAAAAACTTGTGGATTCCTGGGGTACCACTCTGTATGCAAACAGCAGATGGGACACATATTTGTCCCACTCTCTCTTAAACTGGTCTGCAAATGCCCTTAGCATGGTCTTTAGTGTAGTGTTTAACCTCTCCACAAGACCATTAGTCTTGGGATGGTAGGGGGTGGTCGTTAGGTGCTTCACCCCACAGCACTTCCACAGATAAGCCAGCAGGTCTGACATGAAAATGGCACCTCTGTCAGTCAGTATTTCTCTTGGGAAACCTACCCTGCTCAAAGTCTCTAACAAAGCATTTGCCACCTTTTCTGCCTCAATGGAGAACATAGCTACTGCCACAGGGTATCTCACAGCATAACTTACTACCGCCAGTATATACTTCTTCCTTGTGGAATGTGGGGTACTCAGAGGCCCCACAATATCCATAGCTACCCTCTGTAATGGTGCCTCATCACAGGCAAAGGCATCAATGGAGCTTTAACCTTGTCCTCTGCCTTGCCTACCTTTTGACACTGCTCACAGGTCTTGCAGTACCCTGCTACATGCTATATGACCTGCAAAAGGAATGTCATGGGATATGGCTAGAAGTGCCAGATGGTAGGCTCTGGGTATTACCAACTACTGTATTACCTTACCCTCTAGCTCTCCCTCAGGTTTTCACTCTCTATACAGTAACCCTTTGTTCCAGTATACAGACACCCCTTTACCTTGAGCATCAGATGCCACCTTAGCTACCTGCCTCAAGCATTGTAAGGTAGGGTCCGAAAGCTGAGCCTATCACAACTGTACTTTTGTGATCCCTCTCAGCTTCCCTTCCACTGGAAGCCTAGTATCTTCTGATTGTGGTGCCTCACTGTCAGCCTGGGTACTACCACTCTCATCTGCCCATGCAGTCACCCTGTCCATGAGAACACCAGTATCTACCAGCAACTGTGATTCATTTTTAGGCTCACTGCTACAAGGTAGCTCCCTCCCTGAAATAGCCTCATCACCAGCCCCAGCTTAAGATGCGGGGTCTGTCTGGGTCTCCCCAGCTTACCATACCTACATGCCTGTCTCTAAGCCTGACTGTGTGTAACTGCATACACACAAGGTACTGCATTATCAAAATCATTCCTTATCAAGACATCTGCATGAATATCCTTAAACACAGCTACCTGCTTACTTCCTTTTCCACCCTCCCAGTCAAGGTGAGCCCTGGTCAAAGATATTTGGATGAGATCCCCCTAAAGCTTTGATTGGAGTGGACTGCCCAAGTAAGTACTCCTCCTCTTTAGCAACTGCAGGATTCACAATGGTTATGTCAGAGGCTGTGTCTCTTTCAGTGCTAGCCTGTCATCTGTCCACTAAGATAGGATACAAACTCCAGTGATAGTTTGGTACTCCTGTTGTCTCCAGATAACTTACTACTGGCACTCTATTATTCCCAGTTGCTGGCTCACTCTCTTTTTGTTCCCCACCTTGCTTCAGTGGACATTTGTATGCTAAATGGCACCTCTGGTTGCATTTAAAACATCTAGCCCCTGATTCTGGCTGTGTACCTGAACTAGTGCCTTCCCCTGTTACTGATAGATAGACTCTGTTATGGTGACTTAAGCTGCTCATCATGGTTTCCCTTATATCCATGTGCAGCACAGGGTATCCTCTTCTTGTGCAGTGATGATAAGTAGAGATCCTCTTTTCTTCTTAGCTCATCTGCAAAGCTACAGTCCCGGTCTGCCAACCAGATTATCATGTCTTCAGGCAAAGTACTAAAGGCTTGCTCTGTCACCAATAGGTCTGCCAGTCTTTCATAAATGGTGACCTGACACCCACTCAACCACTTATGAAAATAAGTGTTTAACTCAGCAATGTATCAAATAAACTTCCATGTGCCTTGCATCTATGCTCATGAAACTTTTTTCTGTAAGCTGCAGGGGTTAACTTATAACAGTTCAATAAACATTGTTTCACTCAATCATAGTTTAAACAATCAGTATCAAACAATTTAGAAAAAGCAGTTAAATTTTTATGATAGAGTAAGGGGGGTTAGGAACCATAACCAGAGCTCTTGGTCAACATTATACTATTTACATACTCTTTAAATATATGACTAAAACTATCAAAGTAATCCTCCTCTGCAAATTGTGGAAGAAATGTACTGACCTTTATTGTTTCTGGAGTCCATTTATTCCCTTCCCCATTACCTCCATGACCACGATGAAGGGTCAGCATCTCACTCCTGTGGTGTCACTGGTTTTCATTTTCTTCAATTTCCAGTTCAAGTCTCATTATCTCCAAATGGATTTTAAGTCCTTTGAGGAAAAGGTGAACTGCCCTGTTTCTGAAGACTGTACATCCCTAACACCAGAGTGGTTGTCCTCCTGGCCACTAGTCCACTCTGCAGTTGTGATTAAGGCTGAAATAATTTCCTCTTTATTCTGCTCCAGTCTTTTGTTTTCACATACCTTGGCCAACTGGTTCTTTGTCAGATTACCATAATCCTCTGCTGACATCTTTGCTTGCCTTCTCTGACTAAACTAAACTAACAAAAGTAAATAAAACTGTTGTGAAAATGAAACTGAATGTTTACATTGTGGCTGTTGAGAGTAAATACACCTTCAGTGACAGCTGCCCACAGACTACTGAACTTCCATTAATATCCCACCTCTCTGACACCAATATGTGATGGCATCTATTTACCCCAGGCCAGTAATCAAGGACCCTCAATCCTCACCACTGACACCAGTGAGAGATGTTATTAAGAACAGGAATGAACTTACTCAGTATTTTAAATGCAGCTCTCTGCATCAAGCACAATTTCCCCCAACAGTACACAGGAAAGCTGCTCCAGACCTGGGACCAAACTCTCTGTCTCTCCAGATCCCAAACAAGACTCACTTTGGAGCACTGTGTCCCACTTCTAAGTAGTTGATACACCCACACCTGGGTATCTGATTTTCACACACACACACACACACACACACACACACACACACACACACACGCACACTTTCTCTCCTGGGAAAAGATGGTACACATTTACTAGCTGTACCCCTTCTGAACACTTCTGAACAGATTATAAGGTAACCTCACTGCCATCAAGCACTGTCAGGCTCTTACAAGGGTATCCAATCATACTGAGTAAAATCAATAATAACATAAATGGTAGAATGTAACCAAAGTAGCCAGGCTTTTCAGAGTGACCAAGGCATCACTAAAATAAGCACAAGTATTCTTGAGATTTTAAAAATATTCTCTAAAAGACCAGCCACAATGAAAGATATAAAAATATTTAATAATAAAATAGAAAATATGAGAATACTAAATATCTAAGCATGATAAACATCAGAGATTCAATCACAAGAGAAATAAAAAAAAACAGTTGGACAGATTCAAACTAATGCAGAAAAAAACTACTTAACTGATCCCACTGTATTTCCTGACTGTCTAAAGAATAACTGTTTCCTAGCTAATTAATACAGCAAATCTGATGAAGTTCAACATTATTTAGATGAAAGTGCTTATATTTTATTTTGGTTTTACTTGATTTATGTTAATAAAGCAGTCTAATAGCATAACATTATAGGAAAGTTGCTGAATGATTTTTTGAATAAAGTTAAAAAGAATAGGATGAGGCACCAGTTCTGGAATGCCTCTGAATGCTAAGTTATTCCTGTGACTTTGAGCTTCCAAGTCTAACAGTTTGTCTTTTATTGACATAATGCCCTTTGATTGAGTAGAAATGAATTTTTGGTCTCTTCAAGTTTGTTTTTTTGCAGTCAGCAATTCTTAACCTGGATATTTCTAGTCATGAATTAACTCATTGCTTCCTACAAGAGTATAGTCATCAAGAAAACAAACGTTCCCATGAATCCTGTAAGAGTGTACTCAGCTTTATTGGAAACTTCCACACACTCCTGACATTTTTTCAGAGTCCAGTTTCTAAGATACATACATAAAGCTAAGGCAGCAAGGTGACATTTACAAGCTGGCATAATTTGCTAGGCATGACAGTGAAATAGTCAGCATGAGACGTGCAGAGTTGGAATTTTTAAAGAATGTTTACAAAAAGTTGTGAAAAAATTGGACAAATGTCCATGTTTGCATTAATTATGCAAAAATAGAGTGTGATACTGCCATATTGGGAGTGGCATATTCAAGCAGCGAGTGTTAATAAATATGGTGGATAATCTGAAAACATTTTGAGATATAAATGCTCCTTTGGTAAAGCATTTATGAGCATTACCTATATTTTAATAAGTGCATTAATTTCATAAAAACAGTGTGACTTGCAGGCGAACAAATTGTGCCATCTTAAACCGTTAAAGCACACAATGTTGCCACTGCTACTTGCCATCTAACACAAATGATTTTGTAGATTAGTTTTGTTTTGAAATATTCTGAAATTATATTGATAATTTGAATAGATTTTGCAATGTCACAAACATTAGTCTCTTGTCAGATATCATTGAAAAGCTATTGTACAGGTGAAAAATTCCCTTATTGATATCTTGGAAATATACCCGCTTACAGAGCTATAACCTTTTGGTTGACCATCACAGTAGTATTTTTTGCAAAGAAAATACCATGTTTCTTTCATATATTTGCAATATAAAATCAGAATCTACAGACACCAGTCTGTTGCCTATTGCCTACCAAAGCGATGTTGTCTTTTACAGTTTTTGCAAATTGCATCATTTTTTATAATTAAGTATGTTTTGGATAGAGTAGTTTGTAAGAAATCTCTCCAAAAGTAGGTGGTTTCCTGTCTTAGAAGATCTCAAGAAACAAAGGTGATAATTAGCCTCCTGCTGTTCAGGATTATATTAAATAAATGCTGAATGAGAGTATCTGCTCTCCATGAATTGATTAAAGATGGAATCAATATAATTCATTATTGGTGTTAGGGCAGCTTCCAATTCATTAATGTTAAAATTCTGTCCAAGTATAGTTTTTACAGATAAAGGTTTCTTCTCTTCCTTGCATGCAGTTTTGCTGTGTTTGCTATTTGGTCCCTTCTCCAGTGATAACTGATGATAATTTTGTTTTAGTAGTCTGTGAATCCATATTCCCTGGAATGCAATAAACTCCATGCAGGGTTCGCGCAAAGCCTAGATGGAGTTTACATGTGTGTGTGGTGATGTGTGGTGATCAGTAGTGCTCATTGCATATTCATGCTGCACACCACATTTAAACATAAATAAGTAAGGTTGCCAGCCAGGAAACCATGTAAGCAAACATAGATAACAATCCTGTTTAAATCAGAGCACTGAAGGCCATTGGCTTTGACTGGAATGCCACAATGATTACCAGGGCTTAACAGATAGCTCTCAAGCTCTTAGTGCAAGACATCTATAAAGATAATGGGGAGACAATGACCCAGAAATAGGAATACATTTGATATATTTGCTCATTAGAAATGTACTAGAATAATAAGGAGTTTGCCTGAAGATACATGTCCTGAAGGATTTGAATTCTAAAACTCAAATATATGTAATTATTGAGTCAGGTCAGTCCTGAGATCATTCCAGTGATATGGCAGAAAATTACAAATTTAATAAGGAAAACACCAAAAAATATAAGGCAAAAAGCTGGACATTCTATGAACATCTGGACAATTGAGAGGTATGATAGTGAAGTTTATGGTCCAAACACAGTACAGGACAGTGTATACAGAGCAGAGTACTGTGAAATCCTATTCCTGGCATTGTGTACTGATGCTGTGTAAACGATCTGCAAGGGTACATGGACTGCCATGTAAAATAAAAACTCAGGGGACGAGTGTCTATTGAATGGGGACACAGAGATGAATTGTAGGAATGAACACAGTGCATTAGTACAGCAGATGAGGGCATGTCAACAATAGTTGTAGCAGCAACACCAATCACATATCAATATGGTACTGCATGGGGCTGCACAGTAAAATGTGTATTATGTGACTGTCACACAAGGTGACATAACAATGGGGAGGATGTCTGTGTGAGATAAGCATCCTTACATGAATAATGCAGAGGGAATCTGTCAGGGATGTTATATACAATTGGGGTAGGGTGCATTTTGTGAAGCTGTCCAAATTAATTTGCCTAAATATGAGTGTAATCTTAGCAGAGGTCTTTAGCAAGTGGGACACAAGTAAAGACTCATGGACATTAGAAGAAGCACACAATCACGGACAATATCATAATACTACCACCAGTAATCCCACGTGTCTGACATAACATATGTGATTTAGGGTGATTAGAGAAGGTTCTGCACAAACACACCTGTACAACTATTATGACATGTCTGCACTCTATGAGGGTAATCACGCACACCATCCTGACAATGTAACATCTGCTGGAGGTAGTAAGAAGGACACTGCTGTACTTGTATGTGACATTGTGACCAATGCAGGCTAGTTGACTGCTGTGCATGGCATATATACATATATATATATATATATATATATATATATATATATATTATATATATAGATATATATATATATATATATATATATATATATATATATATATATATATTATATATATAGATATATATATATATATATATATATAGATATATATTTATGGCACAATCCACACTGTGACAAATGTTACCTATGCCATTAATTTTGTCAAACAGCTATGTATGTACTGTGTTCATCAATGAAACAGGTATCACGCATACATCTGGTGTAACACCTTGAAGGGGTTTCTGCACCATCAGACAGTAATGTTTATGCCACAAAAATACTTAGGTATGGCCAATAAGATGTGTAACAGCTCACTGTGGCAAAAGTGTACACTTCAGTTACACATCACTGGAAGATGTGTAGTGAGCTGCATGAAGAAGGGCGCATTGTACTCAGTTATTGGTGTGATGAAGGCTGTGAACTGGGGAGCTATTATGGTCTTTGATGTGGTTGTCTTGCACATACTCAGTTGTGTTACATTTGTGGCTACATGTTGGTGGGCTTTCCACATACCATCTACCCCAGGACACAGGTCAAATACTAGCTGGTCTGCTTATAGGGTGTGATGTTTACATTATCCTTGGGTTGTGCATTTGTTTTCATAACATAACAAATCCCCCCATGTTTTTGTTTCATCTCATGTGTTGTCATAGCTGTGGCAGCAATCTTTGGAGTGTGTTGATACTGTCTATATTATACTAATATCACAGCTGGAGTCAATGATTACCCACAATCTGTGGTCCTTCAGACTGCTGTTTAGACCAGGATGTGTATGTCATTTGTAATGTCTGTGACTTAAGTAGTGGACAGGAAAGGGCCTAGCAGACAGCCCTGTTGTAAAGACCTGATCACTGGACCTGAAATATAGTACACTTCACACATTTCAACATATTTCCATGCCATATATATGTGATACAGTGGGCACCCCACTTGGTAATATAGGTGTTTATGGCCACATCTGACAGTGATGAGTGAATACCTCAGTGTAGATTTGTGTCAAATACCTTGGGCTTGTCAAGTTCAAAAGAATGATGGTGATGTTGTCATGCATGCCCTCAATGACCTCTTTGAGGATATTTAACAGATGTAACTGACATGATGTAGCATTAACAACTCACACAGATCTGTTGCACACAGCTGGGATATTGCTAGTATCCATCTAGTAAAAGGTCAGTGATGACATGTTGGTCTACCTCACAGATGAGGAAAGACAGGATGTGTCTATACATGCATGCATCAAGTGCTGCACCCCTCAAATGACACATATGCATGTTGATGTACATTTTCTACAGGAACATAGTCTATGTGCAGGATGTTGAAGTATGTATTCAACTGTGTCAGGAAGGTGTATGTGCTGAGTTACATGATAAGTGATCTGTGATGTTGTCACAGCTCATTGATTCTGTGTGATAGACTTGGATGAAGGTAAGAAAGTGCATACTGGCTATCTTGAACTGGCCTATGGTTTGGACACAATCCCCTATGCAGGTATCATTAAGAAACTCACCCTCCTGGGGATTAATCCTTATGTCACTGGATGGGTAACCAATTGGCTCACTGACTGAACACATACTGTGAAAGTTGGTGAATCAACCTGTACCAGAAGAGCTGTCATCAATGGCATACTCCAGGGATATGTGTTTGCACTTTACTGCTTGGAATCTATTTTTCAACAGTTCAGAATAACGTATATGGTCTTTGGCTTACCATTTTTGCTGATTCTTGCATACTGGGTGCAATCATTGAGTCCACCTATGATGATAACATACTACAGGAGGGGCTAACACAGAAAAATGATTGTTGACAAGCCACATGATCTACAAATAAATGCAAACATATGTCTTTATTTTGTCCTTCAGCAAAGTGGAATTTCCTGCTAATTATAGCATTGACAGTAGTCCCACTGTGCTGAAACCCAGGGATACAAGTACTGGGAACACATGCATATAGCAATCTGAACTTCGACCACCAAGTGTGCACACTGTTATTGAAAGCCTATGTTGTGCATATCATAAGTCACACCATCGTATTCTGATCTGAGGATTATATTACAGCACTGTACTCTAACCTCATCAGAATATAAGGGTCTATATCATTTTGTTGAAAACAGAAACCATCAAATACCTATGTATTGATTTTAATAAATAAAAAGCTAAATTCAGTCAACAATCATTTCCACAAAGTTTTTCCCCAGGAAACTAACGAATGGACCAACCTAGCAGCTATCACAAGAACCACATAATTTAAAACCCACTCAAGTGGGGGGTTGCACCTCCCACAGCCTCCCTAACTAAATATACCAACTCTGAGATCACACTACAGTGGGGAAAATGGCAAATTCCCAATGATGGTCAACTAGTTAGTTTCCCTGGAAATAAATTTGTGGAAGTGATCATTTGCCAAATTTAGCTTTCGATTTATTGAGTTTGATTAATAAGTATTCTATGGTTTGTGTTTTCATCAAAATGAAGTGTATCCAAGTATAATGTTCTCTTATGCATGAACCTTACCAGACACATGCAGCAGCTGGAGAGACCACAGATGTTTCTCACCAAGAAAACAGAGTGCCTATATACCATGCTATTACATATGTGGATAGACTGAAACCCATGTCAGTGTAAGCTGGATTGTGTAGGATAAGGTGACTTCTGCCTGGCCTCCAGGCCAGTCTCTGATCCTACCATGGTGGGAATAGTGCACATTCATAAATCAGATATAGCTGATTACATCAGCAGTGTCTGCTGAGGAGAATATGGTAATAAAAGTGTCCCACATGCTGGTATAAAAGACTCTGTCTAATGTCAATCAGAGCACAGACACATGCACAGACACACACACACACACACACACACACACACACACACACACACACACACAAACACACACACACACACAATTGACTGCAGTGAGAATAGAACCCCTACCTCTCTAAGTGTATGGAATATGGAACTTTGTATTTAAGACAAACACCACAGCTCAAGTCTGACTTGGAGTGCCTCAGGCAACACTTTGTAGCTGATGACATCAGCAGGGTCTAGTGAAGAGAGTGTGGTAGTAACAGTGTCCTACATTCTAGTGTAAAATGTTCTCTGTAATGTGAAGCAAGAGCACACACACACACACACACACACACACACACACACACACACACACACACACACACACACACACACACACACACACTTGACTGCAGTGAGAATAGAATCCCTACCTATCTAAGTTAAAGGACTACAGAACTCAATACTTTATGCAAGTGCCAAGGCACAAGTCTGACTTTTACAAGACTGCAAGTCAACTTATAGTGGATGACATCAGCAGGGCATGTTAGAGAAAATATGCTGGAAGGCATGCATGAAATGGGTGTACAGGCATGTGCAAGCATCAAAACACTGTCAATTCCTAGAGTGGTAACTATATAATACACACTTCTGCTCTTCGGGCTAGACACACACACACAATTGACTGCAGTGAGAAAAGAACCCCTACCTAAGTACACAAACTACTGAACTCAATACATTTCACAAGCGCCATGACACAAGTCTAAATTTTGCAGGACTGCAGGTCAACTTATAGTGGATGACATCAGCAGGGCATGTTGGAGAGAAGATGTTGGGAGGCCTGCATAGTTTCATAGCTTCATAGGTCCATAGCAAAAACTGAGGGTAATGTTACTCGATGCTAGAAGTCTAAATCTCAAAATGCACTCACTCAAGGCACTCAAAATGGAGAACATCGATGTCTGTGCAGTGACTGAGATCTGGTTCAAGGCTCCAAAGAGCACCCCTGCATTACCAGGCTATAACTCATACCACACTTTTTGGCCATCTAACCTGGACCAGAACACCAAAGGCAGAGGTATGTCCATATTCATTAAGGATATCCACACCTCCATGCTAGTTGCGCAGCATAATGCAGCTGAGGTTATCCAAGTGCAACTAACTCTGGGCAAAACTGCAATCCAAATTGTAGCTTGCTACAGATCCCCCACCTTGCCCCAGGATTCCCACTCCTCTTTTCTTGATGTACTGGAAAATATTAGGGTTCAAGCAAACACCCTAATATTGGGCGATTTCAACTACCTCACCATTAACTGGGAAAACTACTCATGTACCAACTCCTTCGCACAGCACTTTCTGGAATTCATAAATTCCAATGCCCTGGATCAACTTATCCACACCCCCTCCAGAGGCAACAGTATCCTAGACCTAGTTATTACCAACATGAGTGACCGGTGTTCCACACCTGAAGTCAACTCCTTGTTGGTCAGGTCCAAGCATAAGCTAATCACCCTAGATATCCACATCCCGCCCTCACCCCCATTAAGGAAACCATGGTAAAAAATTTCTCCAAAGCCAACTTCATGCTTCTTAAGACAGAAGTGGTGAACGCCATGACACCCATGCAGATGGACAATACAGTTACGACTGCTGAAGCCTACATAAATGCACTCTATAAGCACTTACATGAGTGCATGGATCGTGCTATCCCAGACAGAACCAAAACGCTATCCTCCAAAAAAAAAGCAAGCTAATCTGATGGTCCCCTGCCATAAACAAACTGTTCAACAGAAGGAAGAAATTGATGCAAAAGAGAGTAAAATCCCATGAGTGGAGGAGCTCCCTGGTCAGCCTCATCAAGAAGCTGAGATCCCTTATAAGAGCCTCCAAAGCTAGCTATGAAAACAAGATTGCCACTGATTCTAAGGACAACCACAAAGCATTCTGTAGCTATGTCAAGAATCTCAATGGCAACACCCAGATCTGCTCTGAGTTACAGCACAATGGCACAAAAATTACAGAACCAACTGATATTGCCAACATCCTGGTAGATAGGTTCAGTGCTAACTTTACCCCTTCTCAACCCCTAAAGGGCCCATATCTATACAGGACGAATGCAGAGTCCCTGTAATCACAACTTCACAGGTAAAAGCAGCACTCTCTAAAATAAAAAAACACAGCATCCATGGGACCGGACAACATCCCAGACTGTGTTTTACATGAACTTCAGAACAAACTGGCTCCCCATCTAAGCACCATGTTCAATCATAGCCTCACGTCAGGCTTTGTGCCCACTGAATGGCGCACAGCAACAGCTATCACACTCCAGAAAGGGGAAGTCACCACTGAGCCTGGGAACTGTCGCCCTATTAGCCTGAAGAGCCTCGTCTGCAAGGCCATGGAACGTATCATCATGGAATTCATAAACAAAGACATTGGTAACCTCCATACTCTGGACCCCACACAGTTCGGGTTTGTGAAAGGCAGATCTTGCCTCCTGAACCTGGCCAACTTCTTTGAGGCTGTCACCAAAGCCATAGACAAGGGTAAGGTGGTTCACACAGCCTATCTTGACCTTGCCAAGGCTTTTGACACCATCCCCCATTCTGGAATTATAGCTAAACTCACTAAACTAGGCATAAATCCCTATGTCACAAGATGGGTTGTCAACTGGCTCACTGACAGAACCCACACTGTAAAAGTTACAGACTCCAAATCTGACTTCAAACCAGTGACAAGTGGAGTACCACAGGGTTCAGCCCTCGGACCTTCCCTGTTTGGTATCTACTTCTCTGAAGTACAGGCTAACACAGAAGACCTCTGGCTAATGAAGTTTGCAGATGACTGCAAACTAGGAGCTATAGTCAAGTCTCCAAATGATGTGGACATCCTACAGAAGGGCCTCACTGAGACAGATGCCTGGTGTCAGAGCCATGGCCTCAAGCTCAATGTCAAAAAGTGCATTGTTATCCCCTTTGGTAAAAACTCTGTACCCGTGAACTACCACATAGACGGCAGTCTTCTTAACACCAAATGTGTGATAAGAGACCTTGGGACCCAGGTGGACAGTAGCCTCTCCTTTGATAATCACATTGCCACAGTAGTCAGGAAATCCTTCTACATATCACACCTCATCACAAAAAAGTTCTCATCCAGGAAAAAAGAGGTCATTGTTCCCCTCTACTCGACACTCATTAGACTCATTATAGAGTACAATGCCCCTTTTGGAATGTACCTCACAAGACAGCTGCAGCAGCTGGAAAAGCCACAGAAGTACCTCGCAAAGAGAATTACTGGCCTCAAACAAATGCCCTACACTGATCGTCTCAAGAAACTCCAGCTTTACTCTGTAGCATATCGACTACTCCGAGGTGATCTCTGCCTAACATAATAAGTTATGTCAAATCCAGAGCTGTTGGACATGCTACACCTGAAGAAATCCCAATCCCTCTGCGCTACACGCTCTAGGGACCTAAACCTTGTCACCACAATAAACAGGACTTGCTGAAGGGATAGATTCCTGTCCTAGAGACTTCCCATACTCTGGAACAAGCCACCCATCTATGTCAAGCAAAGTTCCTCATTAACACTGTTCAAGAAAAATCTTGATGAGTGGATGGGAAATAGGAAATACACCCCGGGGATCACTTCTGTGGCTCTGCTCGACAGGGGCACAGAAAATTAACTTTCTTGGGTTGGCGTAAGCCAGGGACTTTTGTTGGCTAGGCTTACTTAGGCCCTTGGGCCGATAGCCTAGTACCTACCTATGAACCTATGAACCTATAGCAGGTTGCAAGCCTAATGGCCCTAGGGTGTTCACAAGCCTAGCCTTGTAAAAAACACAAGTACCCTTATTGAGCATAGTTAGATGGTAATTTTTAGCAGAATGATTTTCTGATCAGCACTGACTGGCCCTGTCCATGAGGGACATAGCTGCTACCCCAGTGGTAAATTTACAATCACCCATCCAGTTGTCAAGGTTGCACTTGAATAGGGTCATTGAGGACCACTGCTTCACATGCAGTGGGAGCTTATTACAGAGGATTGGCAATAACTGGGAGATATATCAGTCTCCCCAACATGTACTGTTTACGTCACAGGCTAGGTTGAGATCCATGGAGCAAGTTATTCTTGTCCCTTCTGATTTGCAGATGTCCAGCATTTCCAGTAGGACAGGGTCTGAGACTGTTCTGTAGGCCAGGCATAGGTCACCTCTTAGCAGACTGCAAAATACTGAGCACAGTGACAGGTTTTTTAGACTTTCCATGTTTGTCATGTTTTGGGAGGCCATGGATTCTCCCATTCACAAACCTGTCTGTTTTCTCTAGTTGCTACAGGTGTCTGGTGATGTACAGGCATAAGGGAGCATTGTACTCAATTAGTGGCCTAATAAGGGTTATGTCCTCCCTGGTTTTAGATGTAATGGCCTTATTTATGAGATGTGCAATGTAGAATGTGTGTCTCACTACTATGGATGCATAGTGATTGAAGTGTAGATTGTTATCAACATGTGTTCCCAAATCTCACAACACTGTGTTTGAGCTTTGAGGGGTGCTATGTATATCATAATTAGCAGTGGTACTTCATTGCTAAAGGGGAAAATAAGGCATTTTTTTCTTTAAGGTTCAGTCTGTGAGTTTATCACCAATCGTTTTTCTTTGTCAGACCCTTCTGTAATATGTTAACATAGTTGGAGGACTCTGTATTACTGTATCCAGTTGACATTTATCTGCAAACTTGGTAGGCCACAGACCATCTACCTTTGCCTGGACTTCAGAAAAATAGTTTCCAAACAGTTGATGGTCCAGCCCATATTCTTGTGGTATTCCACTGGTAAGTGGTCTAGTGGTGGCGATGCAGTTGCCAGCTTTGACAGTGTGCATTCTGTCGGTGAGCCAGTTGACTCTCCATCTAGTAATGTATGGGTTAATCCCCAGATGGGAAAGTTTCTCTATGATACCTGAACTGGGGGTAGTGTCATAGGCCTTGGATAATTCAACATAGTGGTATGTCCTGTTATCCCTCATCCAGGTCTTTCAGGTTATTATCAAAGAAGTCCATTTGGGTTTAATAAGCAAGATCTACCCTTGACAAAAAACAAAATGGGTCAGGTCAAGTGTATTGAAGGTCACCTATGTCCCAGTGGATAAGGTCCATGCTGATCCCTTACCTAGCCTTGCAGATAAGGCTTTTTCACTTATTGGTCAATAGTTATAGTTCTGCATGTTAACAGATTCATGTGCATTGCATATCACACAACATATGGTATTCATTTCTGTAGTGTAGGTGATATATATGAGGGAAAAGTACTGAGACACTAGAGTAGCAGTGCTTGGGGGGAGGCAACACATGGCTTCATTGTAAATATGTGACATATTGTTAGATAGGGTCTTCAGTTTGTTATGTTTCCACATGTAATTTCAAGTCATAGACAGGAAATAGACAGTAAACAGCAACAATAAAAAAGACTTTCTGCTTTTCCCGGTTAGGGGTCGCCACAGCGGAACTCCGGTCTGCTCATGATTGGCAGTAGATTTTTAAGGTGCCGAGTTGCCAGACAATGCCCAACCTTCAAAGAAGGTATGCCCATTCACACTCTCACCTACCTGCATGTCTTTAACATCACTCAACCATGGGGAGACTCCACACAGAAGGCGCTCCAACCGGGAATCAAATGGGAGAACCTCTTGCTGTGAAGTGACAACGCTAACTGCTGCACCACCGCGGCATAGTACATAATAAAATTTAGTTTTCCATAGCATGACAAGCAGCTGGTTTACGGGATGGTTGGCAAAGTGTTTGCACATGTGAGAAATACTTTCCTTGTTTAGGCATAGCCATAGTCAGACTTAGGTATAGGCCAACTATCGGCTCTAGCAGGGGTGTGTTTCCAGTATTTATTTGTTTATTTTTTCTAGTAAAGAAATGGTTTCTTTAAAATATGTTGAATGAATACAGGAAAAAAATGAAGAGTAAGACAAACTGTGAGAAAAAGGGAGAAAAAAGTAATCTGGGTGGTGTAGGTAGACCAGGATGGTTGCAGCAGCTGATGTGGGGGATGTGGTGCACTTTTACCTCTGGCATCAGTTGAACAAAGGCAAGTCCTGCATGTAGCTAAGCAGTGTGCAAACATGAGCTGCATTGCTAAAGTCTGAAAGTTAGTATTGAGTCTATGAACACCCATGCTCCTTAATTGACTTTGTGGCAGCAGGTGTAAATGCACTGACTCATTTCTTTTTGAGCCCAGATGATACTGGGTTCAAATCCAGGTGTACATCAGACTTTTAAATACTTTTAAATAATCAGTGATAATGCAATGACATTATTTTTTATAGTACATGTGTTGCTATATGTGGATATAGCACAGCGGGGTTAAGCGAGACTACACGGAAATAACTGCAGCATTGTACCACAGTTCAGTGTCACTTGGCATTGCTGCATTATGTGAAACTCCACACAAACATAGAGGCCAAAAAGTGAAGGGATCCATTGCTTATTCTGCTACTTATGTGTGTTGTGTGTGATTCTATTTTTTTACCAGATTTTAGGTGTTAACTCATTACATCTGAGTGATGCCTTCAGGTGCATCTGCAGTTAACTCCTACTGATGCCTCTAGGCATCAAATATTGCTTCTTCATATTTGCATCAATAATTCCAAAACCATGCTACATACAAGGCTTTAAAAGATTTCATGTTAAAGCTCTCATAATGGCAAACCGAACTGCATTAATAGTTGACCTCCATCTTGTGCAGGTAAATAGATATTAACTGTTGTTTTTATGATATTAATTTTTATAGATATAATTTTCACATTTTTCTAAATATCTCAACAATCAAGTAACATAGACATAATTATTTAGCTTCATATGAAAACTCTCAGCTAGATGAATAAAATGCTGTTGTCAGTATGTTTGTAACTTGAGTGGTTGCTGAGATATTGTACGTTGTTTACAAAATATTACAAGTGTAATAGTTACTGTGTTTACTATGACATAAAATTTGGTTTAAGACCTAGAACCTAAAGAATTCTACCACAATAAAAATAGTTTGTGCTAAAGAGTTTGCCAGTTATATTTCTTTTATAACCTTGTATGGTTCCAGAGATAAGAACATTTGTTTGAAATGTGAGGACATAATTTGATTCTGTCAAAAGGTTTAGGCTTTGCCCATTGGAAGTTGCAGTACAAATTTCCTGAGCTCCATTGGAGTGAATGAGTTAAACTGGGGTAGATAAGAAAGTGGTGAAATGAGGAGCAACCAGGGAGAAGAACAAAGGGAAAGAAATACAGAAATATGCAGGAGAGAGATAGGAAAAAACATATCTATTCATTTCTTCAACAGTGAAAAACTGATCATAAATGCAGAATATTAGCTACAAAGAGAGGGTGACAATAAGATAATCATGTTGTGTAGCCAATTGGACCAAATCAGGTTTGTCAAGAAAACAAGTGTATGAAATGGAGATTTATGCATGGGGTGATTATTTTTTGTGGGCTAGGTGCCCATCTTGTTTTAATTCAGTAAGGGGAGGACTGTTGGATAAGGGACATAGGTATGTCAGGGTCAAGTAAGTTGGGTAGGAGAGTAAATAAATGCAGACAAATAAGACAAGAGACAAGGAGGGTAATGGCCACAAAAGGTGGGGGACACCAGGATTGAGGTGAGGGAGAGGACAACACAGGCTCAAGGACCTCAAGTTTGGAGACATTGAGATTAAAGTCCTCAGCCATTGGACTGTCATCACTGTCCCCCTACTCCACTGGCAGCTGGAGTACTTGATGTCTTTTCCTGCTACAGACCATGATGGAGAGCACCCTGTCCATCTGGCATAGGTGTACACCAGTGATGTGCTGTATGACTCTACGCACCATCCCTGGCATCTCCCTGCTGGTGATGAAATCACTACTCTACCACTGCTGTTAGAGGGTACCAATGCACCAGCTTCTGAGGCAGTACTACCTGAGGGCACAAGTAGAGCAGGGGCATCAGATGCAGTGCTGCCAGGTTGGCTCCCAGACATGCTGGGCATCAGTGCTGCAGCCAGTGGATTAGGGGCAGGCTGACCCACTGGGGCTGTCCTTATTCATAATGTTGTGTAGCATTTCGAGATGTGGTACACATGGATGACATGGAGACATTTTGACAACACATAATACGAAATAAAAAAGAGAGATAAGGGTTGGGGAGAAAAAAGAGATAAAATTAGCACCGTCATATGTGACATACAATGCATTAACATAAATAATTAAAACTCTTTTATCTGAAGTATTGCATTTAAGTATACATCCTAACATATACACATTATGTTGCAGATTTCTAAAATTAATCTATGTGCATATATTTCACATATGCGTGTTCCAATTATACAGACTACAGTTTACAGCAGGGCATCTGTGCCACTGGTATAGAGTTTTAATTTAATGTAAATATTATTGAAGAAATATTGTATAGTTGGTAATCATGGTATTTGAACCCACAACCTCTGACTACAGTCTAATATTGGACTCGTACAACTGGTTTGTGTTACAGACTAATGCATGCATACTTGCTTTTACACTTGGGATATGCATGCTCAATTTGATACAACTGTATAAAAGACAAAAATAATCTATCTTTAACTTTTAAAGCTACAATAATACTTCTCTTCTGCTGCATACATACCATTTGCTTTCCTCAGTCTCTTCAATCAAGCAATATGAGCCTGCCAATTGAACTTGCATTCATTGGGAGCTGTGGAAAGAACATAAAAGAACAGAAGATCATTATGTATACCAGTCTTGCCAATATTTAGCTTTCTATGGCTAACAAGTGCTCTCTTATTGTCATACTTACAGAGCTGTGGGATGTATCATTTTTTCTGCTACTTAGGTCATTGAAATCATGCCTACATTGCTCTCCAGTGCCTGGGATACCAGTGGCACTAGATACAGCCAGGACCGAAGTATTCCATGCCTCAGACTTGTACAGGGAGCCAAAATAGTCACCCTGCAGAAGACATTGGTTGTGGTGCTTTACCAATAGTCCAATAAATATCCTGGACAGCTGGACACCCCACCTCTGTGCCTTAAACTTGGCACCTCCCTTTCCAACGCTCACCATGCCTATCAGATGAGCTAAAGCAATAGAAACTGATGCTTTACCTCCAATTCCAGTTAACGTGTTTACTGGTAATGGGCAAACCTGAGCAATGATGCCAACTGCATTTGTGCGATGTTAAGTGGAGCACAACAGTGCCAAGCAGGGAGGAATTAAATAATTGAAATTGGGCGGTCAATCTGACATGTGGCCTTAGTTTGAAGGGTGTCTACTGACATGGCCTGGAAATATATGTTGGAAATTGGAAGGTAACTGTTAGGTGAGTTAAGTTTGCAGACATGTATTGGGGGCATAAATGTAATGACCTGACACATTTTTTTTTTATCTTTATACTCTGACGAAAATTTATTTTTTACAATGTGGGATTCAAACTTAGGCATAAGGGACAAAACATTTTCTTTTACAGTCATTGATTTTCCACATTTTCCACAGAAGTAGTGCTGCTCAGACATAGTCAGGAATAATACATAAATACTGGTGTCAATTTGAGCTGTTACACGTGTATGTGTGTGACCTGGCAAGGTTATTGGATATAGATCCAGTTGTGTATGTGTCTTAGATAATTGTGAAGGCCATGCAAGTCCAGATAGCAGAATTTTACTGATAGAAGTATAGTAAACAGTATACCATCAGTCACACATGTGAAAACACAATAATGGTGTCTCATCCCTCATACATATAATTCATATCAGCTCCACTATGTAAAGTGTAATAAGTGAGAGTAAATATAATGGGAATTGGAACAGAGGTAAAAGTTTATGGAATATCCTGTATTAGAACCCAATACCATGTGTATTGCAGCCCAACACTTATACCTGTTGCCACAGGAATGTTGAAATGACACTTTTCTATTTTTCAGTTCATTGCTATAAACTGCCACCTGTCACAACAGTAAAAAAAGGTTGCACATACTGTACTAGAACCGTGAGAATCTGTACTCCAGCCCTACATTTACAACTGCTGCCACGGGTCTAGTTACATAACACTCCTTAATTTCCTTATTATTCTTAGGGTATCTGTGTTAACCGCCATGCAACGGCACTTAGCATGTTTGCACGGTGCCCAACATAATTAATTGAATGTATCCATTATTGACTGTCTGAGTCCTGTCTGCAGGTGTTCAATGTCTGCAGCTGCTGGAGAACCTTGCTAAATGCCATGCAATGCCACTAAGCATAGTTGCACTATGAAATACAGAAAGTGCAACAGTGTATTGTTTTTTACCTTTGCCCTTTTACAGATGCCCTGTTTCCAGGTGTTCTGTCTGGTTCCTGGGTGGGCAACTAGTCCAGTTTTCACACTGCTACACGTTGTACAAACGAGATAAGCACAGCCAAAGCTGACATTCATTTTCTCCATTTCCAATGTTTGCACTAAGCCATGCATTGCGCAAACAATGCCCCCCCCCCCAAAAAAAGAAGAAAAATAGTTGAAATGAGGAAAAACAATCTATGACATACACACTACAAAATGGTACTACACGTCACATGTTTCTACATAGGTATGAATTTGAACTCTCACTTCAATGAACCTTCAAAACACAGCAAGGGTGCCTTATCCCTCTTTGCCACACAAACAACTTTGCAGCAGGGAACTGAAACATAAATAAAAGGGAAAGTAGTTGAAATGAATGAAAGCAATCTATGAAATAAACTCTATAAAATGTTTGCTAATACACATGAAATATTTTTACATAGGTCAGGATTTGAACTTTCATGCCAGTGAACTTTCAGAACACAGTTGGGGTGCCTTATCCCTCTTTGCCACACAATGTTGCAGCAAGGAACTGAAATCATTCTGCATACAACCAACTGCAACATCATCTACAGCAATATGAAACCATACAGCTGTTATTTGTACATTTTTTATGTATTGCACTAAATGATCACACAACCAGTTATAAGTTTTGCTTGCAAATATGCATATCTTTCTTACCACTCTGTGTTTGTTGGTCATTCTTCTCTTATTTGACCAGTAATCTGAGACATGCAGTATGTAAGCCATTTTATATCATTTTCATTTAAATGTGTGAGAATGTTAAATGGCAGTAATATAATATGCAGTTGCCAACACCCACTGGATGTAGGGCAGTCTGCATTACTGTTGGGTTTTCCTTCTCCCTACCAGTAATCATTCACAATTGCAATCCATTAAAAACAAATACTGAGGGACTGCCTGTACTATGTTTACATGTGCTACACAGAGCCAGGTATTTGTAATTCAGCAATTCTAATGAGTTTACTTCTTATTTGCATTTTCACCATGTTTCACCAGCCTTGAATCTACACCATAAAAAGGCAATAGCGTAGCTAAGAAAACTGAAGGTGAAGAAATTTGTTAACAGTTTAATACACGTGTTTTGATTATCAAAGGCTTTTACACTTTTATCTGTATGCATTAATTAGAAGTGTATTGATGGCATGGGCATGTTTGTCAGGGCATTTCAAAGGTATACATGACTGGCAATACCTTAACATGGAATGTTCTGTGCTAAATCTGTAGACATGTTTTATGGACAGTTCATTTGATAGCACTTTTACCATTTCAAAGATGGTTTGTTAGCAAAATGTGTCATTTGCCTGTTCATAGGTTCATAGGTTCATAGGTAAGTACTAGACTATCTGCCCGAGGGCATCTATAAGCCTAGCCAGAATGTGTTGGCTTTTGCCACCCCTTTAGATTAGTTCCCTGTGCCTCTGTCCAGAAGAGCCATTAGTTCCTTGTGCCTCTGTCCAGCAGAGCCACTGCAGTGATCGCCGGGGTAAATTTTCTGTTTCCCATCCACTCATCAAGGTTTCTCTTGAAGAGTGTTAGTGAGGGGCTCTGCATAATGTAGATTGGAATCCTGTTCCAAAGCATGGGGAGTCTCTGGGACAGGAATCTATCCCTCCCGCACATCCTATTTATCGGTGTGGTGAGGTTTAGATCCCTAGAGCATGTGGCTCTCAGGGATTTGTTTTTTTTTTTAGGTGAAGCACGTCCATCAATTCTGGGTCGGGCATGGCTTTGTATGTCAGGCAGAGATCACCTCTGAGTAAGCGGTATGCAACTGAGTACAGCTGGAGTTTCTTCAGTCGGGGTGCATAGGACATCTGTTTAAGGCCAGTAATCCTCTTGGTGAGGTACTTCTGTGGTCTTTCCAGCTGTTGCAGGTGTCTTGTAAGGTATATCCCAAATGGGGCGTTGTACTCTATGATAGGTCTGATGAGTGATGAGTAGAGGAGCACAATAACCTCTTTTGTTCTAGATGCAAACCCTTTTGTGATTAGGTGGGCCACATAGAAAGATTTTCTAACCACCTTGGCAATATGATTATCAAAGGAGAGATTACTATCTACTTGGGTCCCCAGATCCCTTATTACATTTTCTGTATTTAGGGGACTACCACGTAACTGGTAGTTCATGGGTACTTTGTTTTTTCCAAAGGGGATGACTATGCTCTTTTTGGCATTTAGCTTGAGGCCATGACTTTGACACCAGGTATCTGTCTCAGTAAGACCCTTCTGGAGGATGTCTGTATCAGCTGGAGAGTCAATTATGGCCCCCAATTTGCAGTCGTCTGTGAACTTGGTCAACCATAGTCCTCCTGTGCTTGCCTGTACCTCTGAGAAGAATATACCGAACAGGAGGGGGTCCCAGGACTGAGCCCTGAGGGACGCCACTTGTAACCAGTTTAGAGTCGGACCTAGAGCCTGCAACTCTCACCATGTGGTTCTGTCCGTGAGCCAATTGGCAACCCATCTCATGACATAGAGGTTTATGTTCAGGCTGGTGAGCTTGCCTATAATACCAGAATGGGGAATGGTGTTGACAGCCATTGCAAGGTCTAGGTAGGCTGTGTGGACCTCCTTTCCCTCATCTAAAGCATTGGTAACTGTCTCAAAGAAGTCCACCAGGTTTAGGAGGCATGAATCTGCCCTTAACAAAGCCAAACTGGGTAGGGTCCAATGTTTGGAGGATCCCAATGTCACTGTTAATGAGTTCCATGATGATGCGCTCCATAGCCTTGCAGACCAGGCTAGTCAGGCTTATAGGGAGATAGTTCCCGGGGTCTGTTGTGGCTCCACCTTTGTGGAGTGGGATAAATGTTGCTGTGCGCCACTCTATGGGTACATAGCCTGTAGAGAGGCTGAGTTTGAACAATGCGTTTAGGTAAGGGGTTAGTTCATTTTGGAGCTTGTATAAGATATAGCCTGGGACACCATCCGGTCCCATTGAAGCTATGTTTTTTGCTTTGGATAAGGCTGTTTTAACCTGTGTGTCAGTGATTGTCGGGGCTCTACATTCTTCTGGTATGGCTATGGGCCCTTTAGGGGCTGAGAGGGGGGTGGAGTTTGCACTAAAGCTGTCTGCCAGAATGTTGGCAATATCAGTCAGTTCAATGTATTTTGTGCCATTCTGCACTAACTCAGAGGAGATCTGAGAGTTTTCACTTAGGTTCTTGACATAGCTAAAGAATGCTTTGTGGTTATCTTTGGAGTCCTTGGCAATTTTTCTTTTGAAGCTAGCCTTGAATGATTTTATGAGGGATCATAGTTTCTTGCTGATCAGGGATTTATTTCCTTCTTGGGATTTTACTCTTTTCTGTACTAGTTTTCTTCTTCTATTGTATAGCTTGTTTATGGCAAGGGTCCACTAGACTAGTTTCCTTTTCTTGGAGGAGTGAGTCTTGGTTTTGGCTGGGATAGCATGATCCATGCATTCTTGCAGGTGCTCATAGAGTGCCTTTGTAAGAGATTCAGCAGCTTGGACAGCATTTTCCTTTAGCATGGGGGCTGTGAACCTTTCAACCTTGGTCTTATGTAATGTGAAGTTTGCTTTTGAAAAGTTTTTCACAGTAGTTTCCTTGATTGGGGGTGGGGGCGGAATGTGGATACCCAAAGTGATTAGTCTATGGTCTGATCTAACCAGCGAGGGGTTGACCTCAGGTGTGGAACACCAGTCACCCATGTTGGTGATGACCAGGTCCAATATGTTGTCACCTCTGGTGGGGGTGTTGACCAGTTGATCCAGGGAATTTGAGTTTATAAATTCTAGGAAGCACTGGGCAAGGGAGTTAGCACTTGAGTAGTTCTCCCAGTTAATGTTTGGGTAATTGAAATAACCCAATATTAGGGCATTTGGTAGGACCTTCATATTTTCCAGTGTCTCCAGAAATGTGGAATGGGGGTCCTCGGTCATGGTTCATAGGTAGGTTCATAGGTAGGTGTTAGGCTATTGGCCCTAGGGCCTATATAAGCCTAGCCAAAGGTACCCTGGCTTTCACCACCCAAGAAAATTATTTTCCTGTGCCACTGTGGAGCAGAGCCACAGAAGTGATCCCTGGGGTGAATTTCCTATCTCCCATCCAATCATCAAGATTTTTCTTAAAGAGCGCTAATGAGGAGCTTTGTTTGATATGGATAGGTAGTTTGTTTCAGAGTATGGGAAGTCTCTGGGACAGGAATCTATCCCTCCAGCATGTTCTGTTTATTGTGGTGACAAGGTTTAGGTCCCTAGACCGTGTAGCTCATAGGAATTGGGATTTCTTTAAGTGGAGCATGTCTAAAAGCTCTGGGTTTGACATAGCTTTGTGTGTTAGGCAGAGATCGCCTCTGAGTAGGCGATATGCAACGGAGTAAAGCTGCAGTTCTTTGAGATGGTCTGCATAGGGCATCTGTTTGAGGCCAGTAATCCTCTTTGTGAGGTATTTCTGTGGCCTTTCCAGTTGCTGTAGATGTCTTGTGAGGTACATACCAAAAGGGTCATTGTACTCTATAATGGGCCTGATGAGTGACGAGTAGAGGGGAACAATGACCTCTTTTTTCCTGAATGAGAAACCTTTTGTGATGAGGTGTGCCACGTAGAAGGATTTCCTGACTATTGTGGCGATGTGATTATCAAAGGAGAGACTACTGTCCACCTGTGTCCCAAGGTCTCTTATCGCACTTTCAGTGTTAAGTAGACTACTGCCTATGTGGTAGTTCATGGGTACTGAGTTTTTACCAAAAGGGATGACAATGCACTTTTTGGCATTGAGCTTGAGGCCATGGCTTTGACACCAGGCATCTGTCTCAGCGAGGCTCTTTTGTAGGATGTCCACATCTTTTGGAGTTTTGATTATGGCTTCTAGTTTGCAGTCATCTGTGAACTTTGTTAGCCAAAGACCTTCTGTGTTGGCCTGTACTTCAGAGAAGTAGATACCAAACAGGAGAGGACCCAGGACTGAACCCTGTCGTACTCCACTTGTCACTGGTCTGAAGTTGGATTTGGAGTCTGCTACTTTCACAGTGTGGGTTCTGTCAGTGAGCCATTTGGCAACCCATCTTGTGACATAGGGATTTATATCTAGTTTAGTGAGTTTATCTATAATTCCAGAGTGGGGGATGGTGTCGAAACCCTTGGCGAGATCTAGATAGGCTGTGTGAACCACCTTACCCTCATCTACGGCTTTGGTGACTGCTTCAAAGAAGTCTATCAGGTTTAGGAGACATGATCTGCCTTTTATAAACCCGAACTGGGTGAGGTCCTGAGTTTAGAGATTACCAATGTCATTGTTTATAAGTTCCATGATGATAAGTTCCATAGCCTTGCAGACCAGGCTCGTTAGGCTAATGGGGCGGTAGTTTCCGGGGTCTGTGGTGGCTCCCTCTTTGTGGAGTGGGATAACTGTCACTGTGCACCATTCAGTGGGCACATAGCCTGAGGTGAGGCTATGATTGAACATGGTACTTAGGTGGGGTGCCAGTTCATTCTGTAGTTCATGTAGAACACAGCCTGGGATGTCGTCAGGTCCCATGGATGCTGTGTTCTTGGCTTTGGATAGTGTATTTTTTACCTGTGCAGCCATGATTACAGGAACTTTGCATTCTTCTGGTATAGAGATGGGCCCTTTAGGGAATGACAGAGGGGTAAAGTTAGCACTGAACCTGCCAGGATGTTGGCAATATCAGTTGGTTCTGTATATTTAGTGCCATTGTGCTGTAACTCAGAGCAGATCTGAATGTTGCCATTGAGATTCTTGACATAGCTATAGAATGCTTTGTGGTTGTCTTTAGAGTCAGTGGCAATTTTGTTTTCATAACTAGCTTTGGAGGATTTTATGAGGGATCTCAGCTTCTTACTGAGGCTGACCAGGGAGTTTCTCCAATCATGGGATTTTACTCTTTTTTGCAACAGTTTCTTTCTTTCTGTTGTAGAGTTTGTTTATGGCAGGGGACCACCAGATTGGCTTCCTTTTTTTGGAGGATAGCATCTTGGCTCTGTTAGGGATTGCACGATCCATGCACTCAAGTAAGTGCTTATAAAGTGCATTTGTGTAGGATTCAGCAGTCATACCTCTATTGTCCATCAGCATGGGTGAAGTTTGCCCCTTCTGTCTTAAGAAACGTGAAGTTGGCTTTGGAGAAATTTTTTACTGTGGTTTCCCTAATGGGGGGTAGAGGAGGGATGTGGATGTCTAGGGTGATTAGCTTGTGGTCAGGTCTGACCAACGAGGAATTGACCTCTGGTGTGGAGCACCAGTTGCCCATGTTGGTAATAACCAGGTCTAGGATATTGCTGCCCCTGGTGGGGGTGTGGATAAGTTGATCCATGGCATTGGAATTTATGAATTCCAGAAAACGTTGAGCACAAGAGTGTTCTTTTGGAAGTGGGGGAGCAAAGCTGTATTTCTGTTATGGCACAAACAAGAATATTGTTATTCTCCTTTTTTGCATCCAGCCTGTTGTTTGTATTTCAAATCTCCAGACTGTTTTATGTTTCTCTAGTGGGTAACACTAAAATTCTACATTTTCTGTTTTATCTTGGAATAGTTATTTTGTAGTTATGTGTCACTTATGTGTATTATCCTTCTGTTGTATTTTAGGACACCTAGGACTATGGCACTCAGGCACCTTAATCCTCAAAAACCACCCTTCACTGACCCTGAGAATCAGGGCACTGTTGAAGCTTTTAGGTGACATGGTGCCTTCTTGCTTGAGAGATGACATAGAGATATGTCAGGCAGAATGCAGATTTGGCAGCAGATCATTGCAGACATTAATGCAATGGATGACCACAGCAGGACATATGACCAGGTGCACCATAGTGCCACTGGCATGACCTCATCTGCACAGAGGAGAGCAGTTGCAGTGGGCCATGATCGAAAGGGCACCAGGGGGCCTGCTATAGATCCACCACTAACAGTAAATGAAGAGTTCCTGTCCACAGTCAGGGATCCAGACAGCTCCCAGGAAAATGCAGAACAGCATGTCCTTGACTTTGGTGCTACTGTTTCAGGGACAGCAATCATGTCCCAGGAGGAACTTCCAGATAGGCTTTGGTATCTCAATTGTTAAATACTGTTGATTAGTAAAACAATTTAAATCAATATGTTAGTTCTGTTTTACAAGAAATGTGTTTTGGTGGGAGGATTAAAGATTGCTACAGTTAGCAATGCATTCTGATTGATTACACATGGGCTTAGGTTGGAGTTGTCATACAAGTTCTTGTTGAAACTATAGTTAATGGACATATAAAGGGAAAAATTATTACCCCCTGTGTTACTGTTACTTGTGATGGTGTTGTCCTTACCTTTTGCTCTTCCAGGACCATCTGGCATACAGACGATACCATCATCTGCACATGGTAAGCCAAACATTCTTATGTTAGTACTAATGAGCAATTCAAAGAAATATTTTACTGTGTGATGTTGATGTCAGGACTGTTGTGTGTATTGCTGTACTGTCTAATAGTGCCAGCACTGTTATACTGTTTGCATATATTGGACTATAGTAGTATAGGTATTAATTGTTCCTGTGTTTGTTGCTAATTATCACAGGTGATCCTGACAGTAGAAGTGTGGGACTTTTACAACATGATGTCAGAGTATCAGTAGACTCTGATGATGATGGTGGCCAAACAGAGGCACAGTTGGGGTGCAGAGGTTGAAATTGATACTAAGGTTGACATAGAGCCATCCCCTGAAATTCCATTAAGTACAGTCAGTAGGCCTACACCTAGCAATTCCAGTGAGCCCACAGATATTGGACAGGTGGAGGGTGAGACAATCGATCAGGGAAGTCTGGTTAGTGTGGCTTCAGTGCCTGTTGACTATGGCCATAGCAAAGTGTGGGTGAGGTGCCACACAGGAGGGTTGTTTGGGGTACCCAGAGGAGGCCTGTTCTCCATCCTCCACCTGATCCAGGTGCCTCTTCCTGTGACACTCGGTGTATGTTTAGGGTCATCATGGAGGCACAGGCATATTCTCATAGGTGGTCTAGAGAAATGCTTAGGGTTGTAGATATGGCACAGGCTGACATGAGTGACTGTCTCTACCATATTGCCGCTTCAATGGAGCAGATGAATGACACGTTGGAATGAGTGGTGTCTGTGATGGGACGTCTACTGGGAGGGGGGACAGCATTGGCATGGGTGTAAGTCAGCCACATCCCCTGTTGTTAGTCAATGTAGCTGTGTCTCATCATGCTCCTATAGTGGCAGTACTTCCACTGCTCCATCAGTGGGTGAGCTGTCCACACCCAGACATGGCAGGCCATGGAGTCATGGTCTTCAGTGTACTCATGAAGGGAGCTCATCCAGCAGGCATCAGTCACATTCAGGTAGCAGCAGTGCATCTGACCATGGGTGTGGACATGCCATTGCAATACCTGGCAGAGCCAATTCACAGGTCAGGGATGGCAACAATGAACTGCCACCTCTACCATGCATGGCTCACAACTGTCTGACATCTCAGAGTTGCTGGCGCCATGTCAGACTCAAAGCCTGTCACAAGTGGTGTACCACAGGGCTCAGTCCTGGGCCCACTCTTGTTTGGCATCTACTTTTCCGAAGTACAAGCAAACACAGGAGGGTTATGGCTGACAAAGTTTGCAGATGACTGCAAACTGGGCGCCATAGTAGAAAACACATCTGACACAGATATCCTTCAGAAGGGTCTCACAGAAATGGATAACTGGTGCCAGAGCCATGGCCTAAAGTTAAATGCCAAAAAATGCATAGTCATACCCTTCGGGAAAAACAAGGTTACCCCTAGCTACCAAATAGGTGGCAATCCACTGAGTACAGAAGAAGTTATCAGGGACCTGGGGACCCAGGTTGATAGTAGTCTGTCATTCGACACCCATGTAGCTAAAGTAGTTAGGAAGACCTTCTACATTGCCCACCTTATCATGAAGGGATTCTCATCTAGATCAAGGGAGGTCATAGTCTCCCTATACTCATCACTCATCAGACCAATGATTGAGTACAATGCCCCATTCGAATGTATCTGACCCGACACTTGCAGCAGCTGGAGAGGCCACAAAAGTTCCTCACCAAAAGGATAAAGGGTCTCAAACATCTGTCCTATGCTGCCCGACTGAAAGAACTCCAGCTCTATTCAGTCGCACGCTGCTCAGAGGTGACCTTTGCCTAACATACAAGGCCATGTCAAACCCAGATTTGATGAATATGCTTCACCTCAAAAAATCTAGATCCGTCAGAGCCACAAGGGCGGGAGACTTAAACCTCGACACGGCTATTAATAGGACATGCTGGAGGGATAGATTCATCACCCAAAGACTCCCTATGCTGTGGAATAAAATCCCGGTATATGTGAGGCAGAGCACCTCGCTGGCCTTGTTCAAGAGAAATCTTGACCAATGGATGGGAGATCGCAGATATACCCCAGGGATTACCTCAGTGTCACTGCTCAACAGAGGCACAGCAAAATAATGGGTATAGTTCCCCATACTAAAGGGGTGGCGTAAGCCACAAAACTATGGGCTAGGCTTGTAAATACCCTCGGGCAGATAGCCTAGTATGAACCTATGAACCTATGAACATACCAAGACATAGAGCTAGCACAGGGCTTGACTGTGTTGATGCAGACACTCACACACCAATTTCACCTGGAGGACCCCTACAGGCACACACACACACACACACACACACACACACACACACACACACACACACACACACACACACACACACACACACACACAAAACTATTACATGGTTCATGCATGCATCTTAAAACTCATTTTTGTCTCACTAGCCATTTGGTGGTTCATCCAAATGTCTGCCTGCTTGTCTTTCTTATTAACACACACTCACCAACCTTTTCTGTCACCCTAGACTTCCTGTCCCCACAACACCCTGTGCAAGTGATGATAACTGTGCCATATCCCTGTTTTGTATCTTTTGGATTCAGTGATACATAAGCTTTGTGTCTGATGCTCAGGGTGCATAGCTGACTTAGTGGTTAGTATATCTGCATCTGTGATGTTGAACTGGTAATTGTATCTTTGACTTATAATGGTCTTAGATACTTAAAAAGTTTATCGCATCAAAAATTTACAACTTTATTGTGAATGATCTTGTGAGGGTTGTGAAGTCTGAAACTGAAAATGTGTATCATTACTTTCTAACTTCTCTCTTTAATGATTTTCTAGTACAAAGGTATGATGCATAACTGAGAGGCATGCAGTGACCATCACTACTTTTGAAAAGTATGACTGTGTGAATCTTTGATTCCTGAGGCCTACTACTTAATAATAGAAACATATAAGTCAAATAGGTCTTTGCTGTCACATGTTAAGGTAATTTCTGTACAAATCTCCCACCTTTTACTTGCTTACACTTCCAAGTAACAAAATGCAAGCGTATGCCAGTCATTCATATTATTATACAATACACTCCAGGTTCAACACTTACCTTGTAAATCCCGCAGTTGCAACACTTTTAATTTAGTTCAGGGCAGAATCTGTCTGATGCAAGCAGTACACAGCCAATACATGGAGAGGTAAAGGTTGTGAGAGTTGCCTGGCATCAATTTTACTATATGTATGTGCATAGGAGGAAGGTTTTAGACCCTTGTGCGCCATGCTTTGTCTCTTAGCCAATGTAAGGGCATATTGAGCATACCTACATCTGCCTACACCCACAGCAGCTGCTGCTTCCCCCTCTGACTCCTCACCTGCATGTGGCTGTGGTGACCTTGGCATTGGTGGTGGGATGTGTGCTCCTTCCCCTTGCTGATCCTGCTGAAGTTGTTTTCTAAGGATGATGTTGTGTAGCATGACACATATTATGAATATTTCAGTACATGTCCGTGGATTGTACTGCAGGGCTTCCCCAGATGTATCTAAGCACTGTAACTGTGACTTCAGCAGCCCAAACACATGCTCTGTGATATTTTTGGTTTGAGCATGTGCCTCATTATGGCATTCTTCAGCGGGTGTTTGTGCACATTTCTGATGGGTGTCATCAGCCATGGTTCCAGTGCTTAGCCTGCATCTCCCATTAAATGACCCTGTGGGATATCCCCCTAGTGAACATCTGATACAGTTGGGAGGTGTGCCAGATATGTGAGTTGTGGTAACTGCCAGGGTTGCCAGCACACACATTCAAGATGATGCTCTTAGCATAACACACAACTTGGCAGTTAATAGAGCGAAAGCCCTTTCTATTAATGTAGAGTCTTCCATGTTCCCTGGGTGGTGCCTTAATTTCTACATGTGTACAATCTATGGCATCCAGTACTTCAGGATAGTGATCTACAGGGTAGAACTCCTGCATATTTCTGGCTCTATCTTCAGGAATACAGGGAAAATATATGTGGTCACTAGCAAGCTGAAGCATAGCATTCAAGAATTGATGGAGGATCCTGTATGCTGATGTCTGTGACACCTCCAACATGTCCTCTGCTGGTGTCTGAATGGTACCTGTAGCTAAGATTCTAAGTGCTACACATGCCTTTGTCTCCACTGGGATGGGTTGCCCTCTTGGCCTTGGTTTATTAGCAGCAGCATAAACTTCAGCCTGTTGCACATACACATGAAGTAAAGCAACAGCAGCCCCTAACATTGTTTCTTTGTAGACTCTTTTCCATGGCTATATTCCAATAAGCTTTTGGAATTTGCAGGAAAAAAGCACTCAGTCTACTTGGTTGCTTTATAGCTTGTTGAATAGCTCCTCCCTCTTGGGTTAGTTGATTAGCATACAGTTCAGCTGATTATGCTGTAATTTGCATGCCATGGTGTTTACCTTGTTTGTTTGGCTGAGTGCAGCTCTAAACATCAGGTAGAGCCACTTACTGAATCTAAAATGGTGCACTACTATGTGTGTCGCATGGTGCAATGTATATATGGTGCAAATGGACCATGTAGGCTTTATTGAATCTGGCCGATTGTTTAAATCTTTGTACCATGATATAGTTGAAATTAAGTTTATATGGTTTAGGATGGCAATGAGAACTGTAGGAAAAAGTAGCTTATTTGGATTGTTGGTTTCATGTTAGATTTTACAGTTATTCAATTATAGTTATTTCTCTAGTATCACTGCAAGCATCCAGAAGGTCTAAGACTGTAGCATCATCACTCACCTGAGCTGACAAAGTAGCATAAAAATGCAGTAAAGGTGAGAAAAGAGACTCTTAAGAGTAATTTATGTTGTTGGGAATATAGGACAGAGCACAGCTACATTGGAAGTGTTTAAGTGGATTATGGATGTTGCTGGATTATCAAAGTAATGGTAGAAGCTGTACAGAAGTTGCTGCCTATAGTCACACCTCCATCTTGCTGCCTTCATATCCCACAACTTCTTAATTTTCCTCCAAACCTTTCCTCAACTCTTCTTCCTTATGTCTTTTATAGTACCATACACTTTTAGACCCAAATATTTGCCCCTCCTCTGACCAAGATAAACTAACCACTTCCCTATCTTTACACTGTTTACAAACTGCAGACTTTTTAGGATGATATTTCAAACTATATTCCCCTACACATCTCCAGAATAACTTACAATTGCCTAATTACACCTTTTATAAAAAAAGCATGCAGTTATCTGCAGATCAATGGACATTACTTATCCTTATAAATTTACTCACTTCTTATCCTACAATAATCTGCTACATTACACTCTCAATACGAATCAAGAATAGATTATGGGATAGTGAACAACCCTGCCTGGTTCTCTTTTGTAAAATTGCACTTTCTCTCCTTGTTGAATCAAAAATTCCCATCCAGCACTATCAGAAACCTTCTGTATATCCATCAGTACCACCACAGCAGTCTCATCACCTTTGAGTTCAGCCAACCTAACAAAATTAATTAACATTCTCCCGTGATCAGTAAAAGATCTTTTAACAGACTATCTGCTTCTCCTCAATTTTATCAGGCAAAATATGTTACAACCTGTTTGCAAATTTCTAGTAAATATTTATATTAACTGTATATATAAAAAAACCTGATCTGTAATTACTTGATTCATTTTATCTGTCTCCTTGTATAAAAAAAATATGTTGCTTCATATATAGATTTAGGTAACATCCACTTATTCAAGATATTATCAAACACTTCTTCCAACCTGTTCTTCAGCTGAAACCCTGTCTTCTTATAAAAATAAAACCAGAAGCAATCTGGACCCCCTGGTTTCCAACTCTTAAGCTACTTCATTACATCCACCACCTCACCTACTACAATGTCTCTGTTCAATGCCTTTCGCTGTCTACTTTGAAGCACTGTCCCTTCCCACTATATGAATCCTACATTTACTTGTTCTGCATACAGCTTTCTATGGCATTTCCTAAATTATTCTCATATCTTAATTATCCTATATACTTCCACCCAATATTATTGTTTTATCATCTTAACACAAGCCTTTCTTTATGTTCCTTCAATTTCCAGCATGACAATATTTTATCTACTGCCCCTTGTCCCCACCAATCCACTTTCTGTTGGCCAGGTCCACTTTCATACTTGATTCTTGAAATTCTTCAACTTCTTCATCAGACTTTCAATTACATATGCAGTCTTGTCTTCTAATCCCTTACAGTCTCTTGCAGTTTCTGACATCTCTTTTCCAGCATTCTCATCTAATTTCTTGATGCCTACCTAATTTTCCCTGTCAGCTCCATTATTCTATCTCACAACGCACTATCAATCAGTATTCCACCTAGTCTACCAGCCTGCCTTATTTCATTTATTGAATATGTACAGTTTCTTTCCTTCCCCCAAATCCCCCACAGCTCCACTAATTTTATCTACTCCATGTGTGCTGTCGGGGAGTCATGAAACCCCTTATAAAATTCACTTTCACCAAATAATTTGTCATTGTTTAGCTTGTACATCACATTAAAATCTCCTCAGCACAATTCTATCCCACCAGCTCTCATTCTGTTAATCCCTTGTATGCACTGAACTCTCATTCTGTTAATCCCTTCTATGCATTGTTCTATCATTTCCTTCCAATCCTCATTAGGTCTATAAAACACCGCTCCTATGCTATCTCTTCTTTCCTCCAATCTACCTATAACCTATCATCTTTTGTGATCATACAGTAACTTCTTCTCCCATTTATTTACCTCCTAACCAACTTTTCAGTCCCCTTTCCCCCTCCTTCATACATACCTAACCTCAACTAGCAAAATGTTCTTCTTTCCGGTTTTGATCTCCACTTGTCTTCATTTTCAATTTTTGCAATAAAGCTTACCCTACCCTCTTTCCCTTAACTATTCTACATATTATCTTTTCTTTCTCTCTCTTTATAGGGTTCCCATCCTTCACATTTCAAGAGGCTGCCCTAAGGACTCTTCCCCTTACATCTGAATCTCCCCACTGCACCTTTAAGGAAAATTCCAACAGACTCTTGGTTAGTGAAAATATTTCTACATATGTCCCCCTGACTCAGAAGAATGTCTGGCTCAGTTTGCTGTTCCCAAAGCAAAATGCCTAGTTCTCCCAACAACCCTATATACTTAACACCAGTTCTATCTAGTAATATCAAGCACTTCCTACACATTTCTACCTACCCTATCTCCTTCACCTTAACACCCAAGTTGATCAACAATGATCTACGCTTCTTTTTATCTTTGACCTAATTTTCCCCACTTAGTAAACAGCATAATATTCGTAGCCATCAGTTGCACGGTTCCATTTAAACTGATTTCCCTATGCTTCCTCCCAACCATATAAAGATCATTACTACACTACTGATGAAACTTTAAGTAAGCTCTACCCACACCTCCCTCAACCAATTATTAACATCACACTCTCTAAAATGTCACTATAACTTAAATGTATCCATATGCTGAAAGGAAAAAAGATGATTAATAAGAGAGCATTATCATGACTTTTCCAAATATTACACATAAACTTGTTACAGCACTATATGTCTCATCCAGTCTTTCCCAGTAAAATTCAGAATGTAATTATATGTCACTCTAATAAGCAGCATGCCCCTTCCCCATTTTTCACATTGACATTTTTGTTATCCAAACTCCTGAAATCTTGTGTACTGCTACATTCTTTATTCAGCATTTTTTAATCCAGTTGTAGAAAACAATTAACAGTAATACCATCACTTCAATATAACAATGTATTTGTTAAAACAGAAAATAGCACTTTTTAAAATCTCATTCTCTTTTCTTCTTGTTTTCCCATTACCCTTACCCCTATCCCCAGACCCTCATTGTTCAGTCAACCTTTATCTCTATATTTGCATTTCAAAAAGTTTTATCCTCATCATTCATTTTGTATACTTTGAATATACCCCATTATAGTCATGACAACAACCTGTCTTGCACATAACATCTTCTGTAGTCTATGCAACAAAACAATGCACCTAACAAATCTTTTTTCTTGAAACCTTTTTTTGCATTGATAACATTTTTAATAACATTTTAAATATGGTTTATTGTATCTTTATTTAACAACATTTTTTTCAGTTAACACCATTTAATTGGTATTCTTTCTGTGAACTCTTCATCCAGTGATCCTTTGGTCCCATCTCAGTCTTCCCTTTGGTTGTTTGCTTTTCTAATTACTTTTTCATTCTTTTGTTGGATCTGTTATTTCCCCACGTTCCAACATCTGCTTACTCTTCTTAAAACACCTCCAATATTTCCAAACTGTTCCATGTCTTTGTTTAATTTTTTTTGCCCTTCAGGGGTAATCTATCTCTAGCCTTTATTCACATATTGCCACTCACCACCACATCTGTCAGAATTTAACATCAAATAATCATGTATATTTGTGCCAGTATCCATCTTATCTCCTTCCTACTCAGCAGACTTTATGATCATTCCCAGGTGCTGAGGTTTACCAATTGAATTCGGCATAAAGTCTCAAGCTGCAGCCCCATTTCTTCCCCTCCACTCTCACCACATGGATAAGAAATATCCATATGATTCTACTATTCTGGTGTATCATTGTTCTCCTTCAAAGCCTGCACTTCATTTCCCTTTCATTGCTTTACTCTGTGAAATGCAACCACAGCCAGCAGCCACCATTCATGTCCCCCCATTATCTTAATCTAAATATGCACTGCTTCAGGTATCATAGTGGTTCAACAAGCTAGCTACTTCCATGTCACTCAGAGTGATATGGGGTACAGCATTTTCATTGACACCAACTCCTTCCTTAAATTCTCCATCTCTGGTACCATTTGTTTTCTACTTGCACAAATACTAATCAAAGTCTTTCACTAATTTCAGTTGTGTCTCAGCCATCATGAAGCCTTTCTTCAGTGCTCTATATCATACCAGACACTCTTTGTACCTATAAGTATTTAGGTTGTCTAACAGGTCACTTGTCCTCTCCACTGATGACTGCCTACCAACCCTGTGAGCTCTGTCTACCTGACAATCCATAAAACAGAAATGCACAGGTAGTTTTCTTCAGCCACCACACCACAAATGAACTGTGGTCCTCCCCTTCTGCACCTTCTGATAGATGTGCACCTGATATTGTATCACTTGCTTATATTAACCAAAGTCTCAGTACATTGTCTGAGGGCTTTTACCTTGCACTCTAGCTACTTTACAGCTTGCTGCAACTGATTTGCATGCCCTCCTATCATAGTTATTGTTTCTTGTGACACCGTGGCTTGTCTCACTCACCCCATCTCTGCTCTTGAGGCTATCATCTCTACTACCAGACCTTATAAATGCCTGAGAATACTTTCAATTTCAGCCATCAAATTTATGCAATCCACATTTGGCATAAATACTTACTCACCCTCACACTTTCAACATCAAACTTTCTCTTTTATTTCACCATTTACCTCCCAATGGTAGTGGCCAGTGGTGAATCTTCTAGTACACACAGCCAACTTATTACTGAGCTCAACAGCACCCCACTCCACTAGCTGAGATCCACAATATACTGACCTGATGGTACAACAGGGTGACTGTACTTATACTCCAATAGATCCCTAATAGTTTCCAGCTTGCATCACATAGTGCATGGTACTCAAATGTCACACTCATTAGCATCATAGTTGCCCTCTAGGAGATAAGCAGATAAATTCTTAATGGGGCATCTGTGATCACATCCCACTAGGCAGTTCAACAGGTAGTATGTGCCTCTGTACAGGTGTGTATGCGTATCATCTGTGGCTGGTTTACATATGGTTAAATGCGTGCCATGTACTGCACCAGGAATACTTAGCAGACAGCAAAGTACATGAAAGCTCACTTTCTTGGGGGCAGTAATTCCTCTTGTGGGGCTTAGACCCTCATGAACTAGTCTGAATGTGCCTGCAAGGAGTCCAGAAACTACTACAGAATGTGACTGGTAGATGTCTGGAATATGCTCGTTATACAATTTGCATTTCTTTGAAAGGTAATCATAGCCAAGATGAAGACTGCAGTTATGACCCTACTTTACAGAAGCATGTCACATCTCTTGAATGCCATCTTATATGCAATCTGGCACCTACTAGATGAGATGTGCATTATAATGACCTGGTGGTACAGTGGGGTGCTGTCAGTCATGCTCCATTCGATCTCAAAGAGTTTTCAGCACCCACTGCCTTATGATACTCCTCCAGTGTCTGCATCACTTCATACAGAACCTATCTCACTGCACCTGTCTAGTAAAACCAGTATTCAAGATCAGCAGTTGAAATTACCTACTGGCAGGGCAATGATATGCTGTAGGATGTTGGAATGCCTCTGTTTTAATGGCAATATCAATGACTGATATGTGACTAATAATAAATGCCAAATTACTCAATTTATTATTGAGTGTACAGTGATGTCTGCAATCGTTCTCATATATATATATATATGTGTGTGTGTGCATTATATATATATATATATATATATATATATATATATATATATATATATATATATATATATATATATGTGTGTGTGTGTGTGTGTGTGTGTGTGTGTGTATTATATATACTTATGTGTTTGTGTGTAGGTATACTGAATTAAAACTAAGAAGTAAAATGGTCACACAGACAAACCAATTAGTAAAAACTACACAAAAAACCTAGCCAGTAGCATTTGGCTTTGTTGGCCTAAATTTATCCACAAAGACTTAAAAAGGAAAAAAGAAAAAGGAAAAGTCATAGGCATTCAGAAATCATATAACTGAAACACTTGATACTCTTAAGGGGTCATTTTCATATATTCCATGGGCATCTGTTCCAGGAAGTTTAAGGTATCACACAGTGAGAGCTGTATACTGAATTAAATGAAAACACCCAAGGTTGATGTGATGTCCCAAGTGTTGACACAAAACATCGACAAGCTACTACCCATGTGCCAAGTAATAACCTAGTGTGTAAAAAAAATCAAATGAAAAAAAAAAAAAAGCAAAACTCATTGTTTTTTGAAGGGAGGGCCTACACCCCCATACCTCCTGCTATTTTTATATACTAACTCTGAGACTGCACAGTCTCAGTGATAGGGCATATTCCCAAACTCCAAGAATTGTGTAGTCTCAAACACTTGTTGGCTGTCCGCTTAGCTGACCGGATTTTGTCAAATAAAGAGATGCCAAAGCAACATTCACTCAAATTAATTTCTCTCACACACATGCACATACACACACACGCACACACACACACACACACACACACACACACACACACACACATACATACACACACACACACACACACACACACACACACACACACACACACACACACACACACACACACATATATATATATATATATATATATATATATATATATATATATATATATATATATATATATATATATATATGGGTCTAGGGCACATGCTCGACTAGCATATGTCCGAATCACAAAACATCGAGCACACATACACAAAAGCGCTTAACATTGAAAAGCGCTTCCGTGTATGTGTAGTTAAAAAAAAAAATCTACGTTTCTGCAGGGGGTTTGCCCCCCTGTACCCCCCACAACCCCTACTTTATTATTCTCACTCCAAGATCACACTACAGTGGGGAAAAACAAATTTTCCCTTACCCTGACTGTAGTCCAATCTACGAAACAGGCACACATACATGGAAGCGCTTGTCGATGTTAAGCGCTTTCGTGTATGTGTGCTCGATGTTTTGTGATTCAGACATATGCTAGTCGAGCATGTGTCTGAATCACACATATATATATATATATATATATACATACATATATATATATATATATATATATATATATATATATATATATATATATATATATATATATATATATATATATATATATATACATACATATATATATATATATATATATATATATATATATATATATATATGTGTGTATATGTATGTATATACATGTATTCTGCATGACTGAACATACTTAATGTTCCGTGTAAAATGCCAGCATTAAGAAATTCAAGTGTATAGAATACTGAACGCTCAAATATCAACCTCCAAAAGACTGAGAAATTTTAAATATTCATTCTTCCAGTTTCAGACTAAAGTCCCCCCACACCTATAACATTAGTATTAAACTGATTAATAGTGGCAGTGTTATGGGAATTTTTTAATTTTTTTAAGGAAAGTGTATGGTTAGGGTGGGGGAAGTCATAGCATCAGGGTTAGTACTCATTAGTAAAATGGTTCAGCCCCCTGCAGATATATATGGGAGCCTTGACTTTAGTCAAAGCTTCCATATGTCACCGTCTGTTATGTCAATGTGCTTTTGATGACAGCACAAAAGATCAACAGTTGTTGAGAGATCAACAGTTTCCATTGTGAAGAATATATTCCTTTCCAGTGGATAGTGCAACCTCAGAGTTAGTGTATATATAATTAGCAGGGGGGGGTGTTTTTTGTGTTTTTGTTTTTACTTTTACTTTGTATGTGAGAGAATGTTGCTGACACGTGTTGACGGTTTGCGTTGTCAACCTTTTTCTGGTTGGCATTACTGACACTGATGTTCAGGTGTTTTGATTATAGTCACTACACTTGTATATCTATAAAAGTTTGCACTTCCATGTGTATCCCTGAGTGAGCTTTGTGTACTTCATGAGTTGTGATGTCTCAAGCTAATATTGTGCTAGGCTAACCTGCATGTTTCTGCATCTGTTTTGCTGATTACATACTGGTGGTTACATACTGGTGATTACATACTGGTGGTTACATATTGGTGGTGAGCACTCTCTTGCTCTGACTGTGAATCACTTTTGCCTTAACACATGACTCTAGATGATACAAGTTTAATAACTAGATATGGGTTAGAAATGAAAGAAGGGATCATTATTTTGCAGGAAGATGTCATTCTGGTTTATTTTCAAATAAACAGAAAAGCAAAGTATTTGAGATATAGTTCAAGAAAAAAGGATAAGCTCTATTAGAAAAAAAAAGCTGCAATTTTAAGAGTAACATTTTATTCATAACATACATTTATAAAGGAATGGAGAAATAGGAGACATAAAGCCAAAGAAATAATGAACTCATGGAAAGAATTTAAGGTGACATTTTATTTAAAAAAATGTATTTATTTAATAACTAATTCTAAGTCATTTTAACAAATGGGCATAGCTTTAGTTTACTAGTGGAATTTGAAAAAAAAAAACATTTCGTAGAGCTCCCCACTACAATGGGGTCACAGCTCATTAGGGTAAAAACAGGAATCATGTACAATTAATATAAAAAGAGATGATTAACGTTGATTAATCCAATAGTATTAACTTTGCTGATTTTTACATGTTAAACGAAGTGAAACTGAAGTACAATATGGTATTAAGAAAGAGGTGTTACAATAAGATTTTAGGAAAAAAACTATTGTGAATGTGTGAGAATGAGAACAGAAAAGAAAATAGATCACAATGAAGTAAGTGATCTGAGATCAGAGTGTTATGCATACATCTCAAAAACATTATCTGGATGCCTGACAATCAGTAGAAGATGAATAGAAGAAATGGATGCATAAAACAAATTGCGTGACATTATTGAATGGAAGGATTTCTTATGGAGGCCTGTGTTAGCAAAACTGAAAGACGGTATGAAATATAATCAAGAATAAGTCAGAATTTATTCATTTCAGTGTTGCCAGGGAGATGAAACCCTAAACATGTTTTTTTTTTCTGGAATGAAAAAGGATAGCAAGTTTTTGGAAAATCATACAGAAAAAAATGATTGTAATGGATAGAAGCAGAACTGCCGTGAATTATTTATTTATTTATTTGCTTATTTACATATGTATGTATGTATTTATTTCTCTTTATTGACAGGCAAAGTCACAGTTTTAGAGGAGGACCAGGGAGAACAGCTCCAGCAGATACATTTAGGATACTCGTGACAAATTATTTTACAAAAATACTTTACATGTATAATTATTAAGACATTATATACAAACAGGAAATTGTTCTGTAAAACACTATGCAAAGATAAAACAAGTCATTCTTCTGTAGTGACATTATATATAACATTGAATTCCAAGTGTAAACATTCAGTATGTAAACCGTTTGTCTATAATATATGTGACAAGCATATTAGATATGACTTATAAGGCATGGGTAAGGAGGGTTGCAGTACAGATGTTAGGAATAAATAAAATTAAAGTAAAGAAAGTGAAGCATTAGTCGGTAGAGAAGCACTTTATAGTTGATGAGTCAAGGATAGTAGGGGATAGTAGGTTCCTACTGACAGTGAACCTTGTTATAAGAGCGTGATGGAGAGCATTTGAAAGTGTGAAGGTCATAAAGAAACTGAAAGGTAAGGTGGGAATTAAGGTAGAAAGGAAACTGTGGAGGAATGGTAGAAAGGTTTATTGTGTAGAAGGGGATAGAAGATATAAAGGGATATGAGGTATGAACTGACAAATGAAAATAGAGTCACCTAGGTGATGAGCATGTACACAACCACATGTGATTTAAGTGTTATTTTTAGTCAGGGTGTGAAGACAGGAAATTCTGTGGACTTTTTTAAGTATGTTGGGATGGTGTTCCAGATGTTAGATAGATTATGGGAGCATAGTGAGTCGCCAGTTGATTTATTAGACTTTGTTGTGATTACCAAGAGTTTACTGGTTGAGTGAAGGTCTCTACCTGGCTAGTAGTGTTACAGGATATATTTTAGTACTGGACATTTTCCTGTCACAAGTAAAAGACTATGTGCAGTAATAAGGTGTGAGTATGTTAAATAGGTGGGTAACTCAAGCCTTTGTAGTTGTATCAGAGTTCTGCAATGATAAGTCCAACACATAAGGTTGTCAGAAAATTTGTCTAGTTTATTGTAACAGGTAGAGAGTTTAACTTTAATTGTATTATTTAGGTTAGATGCTAGTATTCGTTTTGCATTATCTATCAGGTAGTGTGTGGTTTTATAGAGGACGCTAAGTTTCTGGTATGTTTTTTAATGGCTTATAATAAGTGTTGATCAGATCTGAGAGTGCTATCAGCTAGAATATCCAGAAGGTTTCTTTGAGCTACATTTTTAAATATTTGTTTTGTTGGATAAGGTTATTTGCCTTTCATTTTGATATTGTTTAGAAGTGAAGAGCATATGTTTCACTTTTCATTGGATGTAAAGGCGGATTTGTATCTTTTAGCCAAGTTTCAGTAGCAGGGAAAGAATTTTGTGGGATATCCTGAAGTGTTAGTAGGTACTGGGCTACACATTTAAGAGTTGCGTTATCAGCATATTGAACAATGCTAATGAGGTGGGTGACAGCATGTAGATTGTTTATAATAATGGTGAATGGGGGGTAATATTGATCCTTGTGAGATGTGAACAGTAACTGGTAGTACGGAGGAGAGATTTTGTTTCCATTTGACTGCTTGCAACTTGTCAGTCAAATAACTATGGAGCCATGACAGAGAGGGCTGGATAAGGCAGAGGGAAGAAAGTTCTGTAAGAAGATGTTGATGACATACAATGCCAAATTATTTTGATAACTCTAAGGGTAGTGAAGATACCAGATTGCTGTTATTCCTATATTGGTTTATGATATCAGTGAAGGTCAGGAGAGTAGTGATAGTACAATGGCGCTACACCTATATGTGAAATTATGATTAATCTAGGGTAGCTAACAAGTGTGCATGGGATATATATGGCACAATCCATGATATCATGAATATAATCCATGCCATCAATGTTGTAAATCAGCTATGTATGTATTGTGTGCATCACTGGAACAGGTATCACACATGCATCTGGTGTAACACATTGATGGGGGTTCCTCACCATCAGACAGTAATGTTAATGCAGCAAAAATAATACATAGGTATGGTCAATAAGATGTGTAGGAGCTCACTGTGGCAAATGTAGTACACTTCAGTTATGCATCCCTGGAAGATATGCAGGGAGGTACATGACAAAAGTGCATTGTACTCAGTTATTGGTGTGATGAAAGTTGTGAACTATGGAAGTATAATGGCCTTTGATGTGGATGCTCTGCACATACTCAGGAGTTGTGTTACATACAAGGGAGTAGTCACCACTGTGGGCACATGCTGGTGGATGTTCCACATACCATCTATGTCAGTACACAGGTCATATACCACTTGGTCTGCTCATAGAGGTGTGCTGTCTATGTTATCATTGGGTTGTGCATTTGCTTTTATAATGTAACAAATCTCACCATGATTTTGTTTCATCTCATGTATCTTCATGGCTGTGGCAAGCAATCTTTTGTGTGTGTTGATACTGCCTATACTATACTAATATCATAGTTGGATTCAATGATTGTACACAATCTGCAGGCCTCCAGATAACTGTTTGAACATAAGATGCAGGTGTCATTCTTGATGTCTGTGACTTAAATAATGGACAGGAAAGGGCCTAGCACACAGCCCTGTGGTGCGGACCTGATCACTGGTCTCTAGATATAGGTCACTTCACACACTTTGACATATTTAGATATCACATATGTGAACCAGTGGTCTACCCACTTGGTGATATAGGTGTTTATGTCCACTTGTGACAGTGTAGCAGTAATACCTCAGTGTGGATTTGTGACAAATGCCTTGGCCTGGTCAAGTTCTGCGAGATGATACTTTTGTCATCATGCATGCCCTTGCTGACCTTCCTGAGGGCATCTAACAGATGTAACAGACATGGATGTAGCATGAACAAATCACACATGTCTTTCACATACAGCCAGGATATTACCAGTGCATATGTAGGAAAGGTCCATGATGGAATGCTGTTCTACCTCACAGATGAGAAGAGTCAGAATGTGTCTATACATGTATGCATCAGGTGCTGTTCCCCCCCCTCAGTCAGATGTATGCTTGCTGATGTACACCCATTTATGGGAATATATTCCATCTGAAGGCTGCCTAGAACCCATTTCTGGTACTCAACAAACATTTCTTGGGCAAACTAACATAGCCCTGCTTGGTAGAGCCTTCTACACTGCCAACACTTACCTTTGCTTGCACACACTCCAAACAAATTGTTTTCCTTAGTGCCCCCTGTGACAGCCATGCCCTGGCCCAGCAATCAAGTAGCCTCAATCCTTACCACTAACACCAGGGAGGGCATCTCCGAGAAGAGGGAAGGATAACTAATACACACAGTAAAGTACAATTTCCCTTAAGTGCACACAGAGATCACAGTCAGTCTGGGGCTGGTTGCTCCTTTGCTCACCAGGTCCCCAATAAGACTCCCCACTGGCACAGCTATAGGGTCCAGGTCTCAGCCTAACTGGGCAAGCTAAAACCTCCAGTATCCTCTCTGTCCAACCAGTGCTTTGTGTCTCTGTCCAGGTAGCTGATACACACACACACACACACACACACACACACACACACACACACACACACACACACACACACACACACACACACACTTTGAGAAGAGGTTATACAACCACACAGACTTTCCTGGGAAAAGGCTGACACAGGTTCTCCAGCTGTGCCCCTATTACCCAGACCAAACGGTAGTAATTCCTGCCACCACCCAGTTAATTATCAGCTACTAAAAGGCCCTTAAAAGGGTGTCCAATTATTACTGTGCAATATTATAATCCAATGGTAGTATGGCTAATCAGTCTCAAGGCTTATTGGAAGGGCTTATTACAAGAAACTCTATAAATATATAATGTACTCTAAAGCATACTTTATCTCTACATAAACCAGCCACAGGTAGAAGGTTTTCAAAATATTTAATAATAAACAATTAAAACACAAGACAAAACTACTACACCACAGAGATATCTAAGAGTTTAGAGATCACACAGAAACTTAAAATAATACAGTAGTACAGGTCTGATTTCAAAGAAAAATACCTAATTAATCTTTACTAGCTTTAACTATTCCTACAAGAAATCACAGTGCTAAAACTTACATGTGAGCATAAGGCAAAGTGCTGAGTTAGATGTCCAAAATCAAAATGCTTACAGTCTCTCACTGAACAATAGTTTTTAAACACTAACCAACAGCTCTGATGAGACCCTCCCAAATTACATCATTTTGACACTTAGGTTTTCTCAGGCCACAAACTGCATTATTTAGCAAGCTAACACTTGCTCAGTAAACTACAACAATACAGGGCATTTCACATATACACTCTAGCAGAAACCAGAGCAATAAATCACCTTCCACATGTAAATTCTGGTCATTAAATTTCTTTAAAACAATGGGCTTGAATTCTTTATCCAGACTCACTGGAGCCAACTTGTAAAACATGAAAGGGTCACAACATGCTTCACTGGGCCAGTAGAGTGCAATGTTGTCACATATTTTGCAGTTCCACATTTCACAGTATTCTTTTGCACTCAAGAAAACATGCCTGTATTTTACATTTATTTATACAGTTGATAGAATTATATATCAAATTCTATTTGACTAGGCTGGCAGCCTTTGCCCATCTCTCCCCAATCTCTCCCCAGTCATCACACCCCCATAGCTTTGTCTCAGGTCTAACCCACTCCATTTACCCTTGCTACACTCGGGCTTACATTTATACTTTTCTAACCACTCCCCCTTCCCATCAGCCTCCCTTCCTCCTTCACCTCCACTACCTCACTTCCTTCTGACTTTTACTTCTCACTTCCAGTCTACACATTATGCCTAAAATGTCTCCTCTTTTTCATCAAACATTACTCCTGCTCCCTATTACCTTTCTCCTTTTAACTTTCTCACAAATCAAAACCATAAACCCTCAATCTGTCCCTCCCAAACCAAACTCCTTAACTTGCTCCATTTTCCCCCTACTTAATACTTATTCAGATATAACCATCGACCTATACCATAGTAATCCCATCCTCTGTGCTAAAACTCACTTCCTTCACACAAGCTCTCCCCTATATCATTCTTCAAACTCTCATTACTACTTCATGCAATACATATTCTCTAAAATGTCTTACACCAGTCTTTGTCTTTCTCATATACTTTCCACCCTTCTTTGTTCCGGTGACATCCATCCCAACTCTGGGCCCTCTACTCCTTACTACCCTACTCGCTCCAGCTTCTCCAAAAGCACTAAATCAATTCTCTAATTGACTCTAAATTTCCAAAGTATCTGTAATAAAGCATCTGAGCTGCATGCCTGGCTCTTACAATAAAACTGACATCCTAGTTGCCACAGAAACCTGGTTAAAACCATCTATGCAGGACTCTGAGCTTCTCCCTCCAAATTTTAGTATAATTAGGTCAGATAGACTATATAAAAAAGTAGGTGGTATAGCCATCATTTCTCCAATACCCTCAACCTATCTCAGTTCAACAACCACACCCCTCAGTTCTATAATGCTGAGATCTTGATCTGCTTTCTAGATATCAACTACTCCCAAAAACTGTTTATAATTATCCTATGCATCACTCTTGGAAATAACATCCCTATTCTAAAAGATATTCTTTTTTGGATCTCTTACACTATAAAAAATGAAACAATAATCCTTGGTGACATGAATATTGATTGGGCCTCTATCTCCTCCAAACAGTCATCCACCAACATAAACCTGTTTCATTTCACCCAACTTATTACAACTACTACTAGGTACAATAACAGAGCCAATGGTGGATCCATCTTAGACTGAATTCTAGTCTCAGATCCCTCCAAGTTCATAACTTCTGACACCATGTCTAACTCTCTTAGTGACCACATTCCTGCCTTTACAATTCAAGCCTGCACATCCATACCTAAAAACCATAACATCAAAGTAGTTCAAAATCTTTCTAAATGTAACCCCACTACATTTAATAACATCCTGTCAAATATTAATTAGAGTATCCTCAAGTCTCTTCTATTAGAAGATGCTCTGCTCTACTTTAATAACTCTTTTCTAACAATATTAGATAGCCTAGCCCCCACTAGAACTAAAAGAACCAAGACTAATCATGCCCCCTGGTTAAGAAAAGCTACTAAAGAAATTATGAATAATAGGGACAGAGTATGGAAACTCTGGCTCAAATCTAACAATAATTCTGACCTTATTTGTTATAAACAGCTCCGTAACCAAGTTAAAATACTTATCTTTAAAGATAAATAGCATTTCTTCTGGAACCAACAAATAAATAAAACTAATACCTCCAAAATGTTCTGGTCTTCTATCAATAAACTCCTGAACTCCGGCACCAAACCCAACCCCTTCCCAAACCATGACAAGCCTTCAGAGCAAATAGCAAGTATCTTCAACTCCTAATTTATTGACACTATTGCCAATATTACTGCAACTCTCTCCCTTCCTCTTCCTAATAATTCTATTTCTACATCTCCCACTCCCCTTCAACATACTCCTTCTCAGAAATCCTTGTACACTACAAATAACTAACTTCCTTCCTCTCCTAATATTTACTCTCTCCCTCTAAGCAACCTACAACAGACTTTCCAACCACATCTCAGTCTCTCTCCAAACCTAACTTTTACACCAAAAACTTATGAAAATAATGCTCTGCTCTAACTCTGCTGATAGAATTCCTACTATGTTTCTAAAATTTGCTTCTGAATCAGTGGAGTGTCTCATTAGCATACTGATAAAAAGATTTATTCAATAATCTCATGTCCCTGACCTCTGGAAAAAAGCCATCATCCTACCACTTTACAAAGTTGGCCCCTCTACTGACATCTCAAACTTTGGAGCCATTATTATACTTTCCCCCATCTCTACAATTCTAGAAAAATGTGTGCAAAAACAATTCTTAGACTACCTGCTAAAATACAATATTCTCTCCCCTACACAGGATGTGTTCCATCCAGGACATAGCACACCTACTGCACTAATTTCCTTCTTAGACAGAGTAAATAAGGCCTGTGATTCAGGAAACATCATTTCTGCCCTTTATTTGGACTTATCAAAAGCATTCAACACCATCTCTCACCCTATTCCCCTCTCCCAGCTCTCCATTATAGGTCTATCTCCCCAATCCCTTAACTGGTTCAAGAGCTATCTCTCCAACAGAGAGCATGCTGTCAAATGGCAGAACTCCATTTACACTTATATTCACAACCCTACTGGAGTTCCCCAATGCTCAGTTTTAGGCCCTCTTTTACTTAACATTTTTATTAATAACCTCCACCAAGTTATCAAGCAGGGCTCCTTAGTCCACTATGCAGACAACCTTATCATAGTCTGTTCTGCTCTTAACTCAGATATACTAAACAGTGTAAGAAACTTTTCTGTGTGGAAGATTTTCAGTCCATATATTTCTAGTTAATCACTGTATATTTCTCAGATCAGACAATAGTAGTAGAAGGAGCGAACGTAAAACCGTCTCAAGTCAAAACAAAACAAAAAGTAATAATAGAAAATATATAATTGTACAGCATTACTAAGTATTCGAAAGTAATCCAAGCAAGGCAGGCAGTCTGTTTCCAGTCAAAATTCCTGGTGGCGAAGGCTAAGGATAAGGCATATGAAGAGTTGTATGAAAGGTTGGACACTAAGGAGGGAGAAAAGGACCTGTACAGATTGGCTAGACAGAGGGACCGAGCTAGGAAAGATGTGCAGCAGGTAAAGGTGATAAAGGATAATGAGGGAAACATACTGACAAGCGAGGAGAGTGTGTTGAGAAGATGGAAAGAGTACTTTGAGGGGTTGATCAATGAAGAGAATGAGAGGGAGAGAAGGTTGGATGATGTGGGGATAGTGAATCATGAAGTACAATGGATTAGCAAGGAGAAAGTAAGGATAGCTATGAAGAGGATGAAGAATGGAAAGGCTGTTGGTCCAGATGATATACCTGTGAAAGCATGGAGATGTTTAGGTGAAATGGCAGTGGAGTTTTTAACCAGATTGTTTAATGAAATCTTGGAAAGTGAGAGGATGCCTGAGGAATGGAGAAAAAGTGTTTTGGTACCGATTTTTAAGAATAAGGGTGATGTGCAGAGCTGTAGTAACTACAGAGGGATTAAATTGATCAGTCACAGCATGAAGTTATGGGAAAGAGTAGTGGAAGCTAGGTTAAGAAGGGACATAATTGTTAGTGATCAGCAGTATGGTTTCATGCCGGGAAAGAGCACTACAGATGTGATGTTTGCTCTGAGAGTGTTGATGGAGAAGTACAGAGAATGTCAGAAGGAGTTGCATTGTGTTTTTGTAGACATAGAGAAAGCATATGAGAAGGTGCCTAGAGAGGAGTTGTGGTATTGTATGAGGAAGTCAGGAGTGTCAGAGAAGTATGTAAGAGTAGTACAGGATATGTACGAGGGTAGTGTGACAGTGGTGAGGTCTGCAGTGGGAGTAATGGATGCGTTTAAGGTGGAGGTGGGGTTACATCAAGGATCAGCTCTGAGCCCTTTCTTATTTGCAATGGTGATGGACAGGTTGACAGACGAGATCGGACAGGAGTCCCCGTGGACTATGATGTTTGCAGATGACATTGTGATCTGTAGCAAGAGAAGGAAACAGGTGGAGGAGACCCTGGAGGGATGGAGATATGCTTTAGAGAGAAGAGGAATGAAGGTCAGCAGGACTAAGACAGAATATATGTGTGTGAATGAGAGGGAGGATAGAGGAATGGTGAGGATGCAAGGAGTAGAGGTGGTGAAGGTGGATGAGTTTAAATACTTGGGATCAATAGTTCAGAGTAATGGTGAGTGCGGAAGAGAGGTGAAGAAGAGAGTACAGGCAGGATGGAGTGGGTGGAGAAGAGTGTCAGGAGTGATTTGTGACAGATGAGTACCAGTAAGAGTGAAAGAGAAGGTCTACAAGAGGGTAGTGAGACCAGCTATGTTATATGGGTTGGAGACAGTGGCATTGACAAAAAGGCAGGAGTTTGATCTGGATGTAGCAGAGTTAAATATGTTAAGTTTTGCACTGGGTGTGACGTGGGTGGACAGGATTAGGAATAAGTATATTAGAGGGTCAGCTCAGGTTGGAAGGTTTGGAGACAAAGCCAGAGAGGCAAGATTACGTTGGTTTGGACATGTGCTGAGGAGGGATGCTGAGTATATTGGGAAAAAGATGCTAAGGATGAAGCTACCAGGTAACAGGAAAAGAGGAAGGCCTAAGATAAGGTTTATGGATGTAGTGAAAGAGGATATGCAGGTGGTTGGTGTGACAGAGCAAGATGCAGAGGACAGGAAGAAATGCAAACAGATGATCCGCTGTGGCGACCCCTAACAGGAACAGCCGAAAGAAGATGATGATTATGATGAATAAAGACAACTTCAACATCTTCTCTCTTAACTCTACTAAGATTGAGTTAGTAACCCACACCAAACTGCTAGGGTTTATGAAAACCTCAAATTCAATATTTACATTCAAAATAATATAAGCATATTAATAATAACACTCAGAAAAAAACTTGAATTACTCTATAGACATAAGTTCCTCTCCCACCCTTCTAAACAAACTTTACCTCTATCTTACCTTTTACCATTGCTAACTTATGGTGCTCCCTTACTAACCAAGCTGCAGTCTTCACTGATAACAAAACTAGAAACATGCTATAACAAGATAAATTCGCCATAAATAGTCACCACTGTATACACCACTGCATTGCCCTAAAACAATTACAATGGTTGAAACTCCTCCACTATCTACTCCTCCTCCAGCTCACTACCACACATAAACTGATTTACAAGCCTCATCACTGCCCTGCACGTAGCTCCCTTCTCATCCTATACATCCCAATCAGAACTCTACGATCCAAAAATCATCTTCACAAACCCTAGCTACTTCAGGCCAATTATTGTACTCCTGGAGTATTGCCAAGATATGGAGTAACCTACCGCCTTCTGCCCGCTTACAACAATGCCCTTCCAACTTTAAAAGTGCACTACACAATCATCTTCTCTCCAAGTGGTTATGCAACTGTTGTATTACACATACTGACATCACTTAACTCTACCTATAGAACCCTGTAGCTGATAAATTCATCCTCTGCTAATTATTTTCTCTTTATATCTCCTATCTTTTTATTTTGTTCTCCTTATCTTGCTTCTTCAACACAATTCCACCTCTCCCCTTCTTCTCTTCTTACTTCCTTGCTTCTTTCTTCCCTCTCTCCTCTCTCTAATTACTGTCATTATTATTTTTTTCCTCTTCTATCTCTCTTTCTCACTGTCCTACTTATTTTTCCTCTCTTTCCTTCCTCCCCTTTTGCATTTATAAAGTAAAATCCTCTATGCCCTTCTCAAAATGTCATATTCATATGATTCTGTGAGGCTGCTCAGTTTAATGCTAAACTCATATACTTTTCTTGACACTCATTTCACTCTATCCTGAGTCTTTTGTGTTTTCACTATGTTTTGCATCCTATTATTATTGTCTCTGTATACACTAGGACTTTGGCTAATCTTTTTGCATTATTTTTGTTTTTATCAGGTCTATGTCATGTTATATAATTCCTATGAATTTTTTTTAATTTTGTATATATTTTTCTTCTTTCTTGCAGTGTTACATAATTCCTTATGTAATTATTTTCTTCCATTAGAGCTTTTCTCCCCGGGCCTCCTCGGAAGATGGGCCATCCTAGCCTAATGGATTTTCCCATTAAACAAATACCAATAAATAAATAAAAACTCTACCAATGTCATATATTTATATCACTTGCACAACATAGGCCTATATGTGTTCCATGGGCAAGCTGTGTCTGAGCAGCCTGATGCCATATCAGGACACATTACAGATCATTTATTTGTAGCTCATGCAGAAAATTTACTGAAAAAAAAACTGTTGGAAACAAAAAACAATGCAAAACTGAAGACTCAGTTTATACAGACCCCAATTTTATTACTAGTGCTTTCATTTAAATATTGCCAAATGTCTTCAGCTCTAACTCAAAACTGCATGCATCAACTTTAAAACTTTTCTTGATCATATAACCCACTAGTCTCCACTGGAGTACTAGATCTTAAAGATACCATGACTAAATATTCCATTAAAAACAGTAAACTACCTTAAAGCTGCTTTTTAGATAGCAGAAAACATTGCAAATGTGGTACAACCAAATAAGGTGCCTGACATTCATTCAATATATGTCATGTTATGATAACTTCTAGCAGTTAAATTATTACTTTATTATAAAAGCTTAAGAATCATTGTAGCTATTGTTGTTATACCACTTCATTATAAAATTACTGTTAAAATGCCCCAAAGAACCAATCACAATACCAGTAGATTGCCAGGCACCCAGTATTACTGCTGCACAGGTTAAAACAGCACTGTCCAAGGCCAAGAATACAGCTTCTATGGGACTTCACAATATCCCTGGCTGTGTTCTACATGAACTACAGAATGAACTGGCACCACACCTGTGTGCCTTGTTCAGGCCCAGCCTCACCTCAGGCTTTGTCCATACCGAATGGAACACTGCTACAGTCATCCCTTTCTACAAAGGAGGAATGACTACAGACCCTGTGAACTATCGCCCCATTAGCCTGATGAGTCTGATATGCAAAGCTATGGAATGCATCATCATGGACCTAGTAAACAAGGATACAGAGAATCTCCAAACTCTGTATCCCACACAGTTTGGTTTTGTGAAAGGTAGATCATGCCTGCTCAACCTGGTCGACTTCTATGAGTCAGTCACCAGAGCTGTGGATGAAGGCAAGGTGGTTCATACAGCCTACCTTGATCTGGCCAAGGCCTTTGATACCATTCCCTACACAGGAATCATAGAAAAACTCACTAAGCTAGGCATCAACCCCTATATCACTTGGTGGGTTGCAAACTGGCTCACAGATATAACCCACAGTGTGAAAGTAGCTGACTCCAAGTCAGACTGGCATCCAGTCACGAGTGGAGTTCCAGAGCCATTATTCTAGTACACACCTATGAACCTATGAACCTATGCAAGTGCCACGGTAATGGTCTGACATTTTAAAGGCTGCAGGACAATAATTGTGGATGACATCAGCACTGGATGTTTGAGAGAAGATGTTGGGAAGCCTGTCTGAAATGAACTGTCAAGATATTAAAGATCTGCATTTTACCACATTGATGAGTGTGCAAAGTGTAGCATTTGCTGTTGTGTTTCCAATATGAAAGCATACCTTAAAAAGACAGGTTTGCAAACTATTTGCAAACAGCTGTCCATATTACTATAAGCATTGAAAAATCTGAATGTGTATTGTCATTATAAAGATATGGATAGTCTATAAGAAAGCATTGGTTATTTATTTCTGTAGTGTTGTTGATATATTTGTGAACAAGTACTGAGAGACCAATTTTGAAGTACATGGGTGGAGGTAAAAGATGGTTACAATGCAAATTAGTGCCCTTTTCTTAAAAAGTGCCTTCCCTTTGTTTGTGTTTTTACATGTACTTTCATGGTATGACTACTAAATGGACAGTAAACATAAGTAATACATGCTAATGGAAACTTTCAATAGCACAACACTGAGCAGCTGGTTTATGTGATCGATGTTAAAATGTTGCCTATGCAAGATGCACATTTCTACTGCCTTCTATGTTTGAGCATAGTTAAGAGGTAAGCAAACGCGAGCCTCATTGATAAACGTATCAGTGTTCTGAGTGTATGAAACACACCTACTGGCAGCCGGTGTAAATGCATTGACACATTTCCTTTGGAGCTCAGATGATATAGGGTTCAAATCCAGGTGTATTGAATAGTTTTAAATATGTAGTTATAATGCAATGAAATAATTCTTTATTTTATATTCACTGTGTGTTACCTTAGTGCAGTGTGTTTAAGTGGCACTGAGTGGAGGTAACCACACCATTAAAGATTCGTTCACTGTCACTTGGCATTGGTGCATGATGCCAGACTTTGTGCAAACACAGAAGCCAAAAAATGAAGGCCTCCATTGCCTTTTTTTTTACTTGTGTGTGTTGTGTGCGATTGTATTTTTGACTAGATTAAATGCATTAAAATGGGGTAGCTAGGAAAATTATGAAATAGGGGGCAATCAGGGGGAAGAACAAAGGGAAATCAATATAGGAATGAGCATGAAGGAGGTAGGAAAGAACCATAGCTATCCACTTCTTCAGCAGTGTAACATGAAAATATGTACAAAATATTACCTGGATTTTGTCTTCAACAAAGAAGAGTGAAAACAACACAATCATGTTGTATAGCTAACTGGACTGAATCAAGTGTGCCAAGAAGACATGTGTGTGAACTAGAGAGCTATATATGGGAAGATATATTTTTTTGTGGGACAGGTGACCATTTTTTTTTACTTCAGTAAGAAATGAATGTTGGGTAAGAGATGTAGGTATTTCTGGGTCAGAGAAGTAGGTTAGGTGAGGAAGCAGATGCAAACAAACAGGACAAACAAGACAAGACACAGGGATGTTGAAGGACACAAAAGGTTGGGGGACAGCATGACTGGGGTTAGAAAAGGGACAACAGATGCACATGCTCATCAAACATGGGGACAGTAAGAATCTACTCCTCACCCACAGGGCTGTCATCACTGCCCCCTTACTCCACTGGCTATTGGAGTGCCTGATGTCTTCTCTTATGGACCATAAGAGAGAGTAACCCCTCCATCCAGCACAGGCATGCACCAATTGTGCTGTACATGACCTTACCCTCCAACCCTGGCATCTCGTGGTGGGTGATAAAATCCCCACCTCCACCACTACTCCTGTAGGGTACCTCAACACCAATAGCCAGGGTAGTGCTACAAATGTGGAGGGCCCAGGTAGTGCAGGGGCAGCAGAGACAGTACTGCCAGGTTGGGTCCCAGATGTGCTGGGCATTGGCGAAGGAGCTGGTGGAGCATGGGCAGGCTGAGCCATGGTGGTTGGCCTACCTGCCTGTGATGTAAATCATTTTATGATTTGTCAGAGATGGATGACATGGAAATGTTTTAAAGAAATATAGAGAAAAAAAGAAAGATAAGGATTGGGGTGAGAGAAAAAAGAAGAGATAAAATTAGTACCATCACATGTGACATACAATACATTACTACAATAATAAAGTATTTTATCTCAACTTTTACATTTAAGTATATTTCTTAACAACTACAAACAATAAGTAAGGGTTCCTCAAAGTAATTCTTGCAATGTGCATGTATTGTACATATGTTTGGTCCAATTATACATATTACGTTAACAGCAGGGCATTTAGGCCACTTGTGTTGAAATGAAATTATGTAATATTTTTAAAGGATTTTACTATATATTTGTTACTTGCGGTATTTGAATCCACAATGTCTAACTACGGTATTAAACTTGACTCCTACAGTAGGCTTGTACTACAGACTGAAACATGCATGCTTGCTTTTACAGTTAGGATATGCAGGCTTACTTTATTACAGCTGTAGAGAAAAGAAATAATTTAGCTATAATAATAGTTCTGTTGTGCTGCATACATTCCCTTTGCTACTTTCAGTCTCTCTAGATGCTTAGCACGTGCCTCTCTATTCACCATAATATCTAGGTTGGCTGTGGAATAAAGAGAACAGAACAAGAGAAGAGCATTATGCATACCAGTATTGCTTATATGCAGCTTTCTGTTTACTATAAATTCTTTTTATCAGTATACTTACACAACTGTGGGATGTCAGCAGTCCTGAATTCATCCAGCCATTGGTTCAATGTATCCCTCTTGTACTTTTTCAGGTCATTAAAGTGATGCCCATACTGTTCTCTGGTGTGCAGAATGCCAGTTGAACTGAAGACAGCCTTGGCCAGACTATTCCAAGCCTCAGACTTGAACAGGGAGCCAGTATAGTCCCCCTGCAAGAGCCTTCAGCTGTGGCACTTTACAAGGAGTCCAATGAAGATTCTGGACTCCTCAATACCCCACCTCTGTGCCCTAAATTGAGCACCTTCCCTTCCAACACCAGACATATCTAACAAGGGAAAACAGCAATAGTTAAGAATGATTTCCCACCAATGCCTGTTATTGCATTTACTGGTAGTAGGCAAACCTGAATAATGATGCCAACCATGTTAGCATGAAGTTAAGTGGAGAGCAACAGTGCCAAACAGACATGAAAGCAGTTTTTGAATTTGAAAGGTAAATTTAACACTTGGCATTAGTTTGAGGGTTGTTTTTTGCTTGAGCTGTTAGGTGATTTAACTTTACAGACATGTACTGCTAGCATAAATTTTATGATCTGACATTTTTTGTGTGGCTTTACACACTGATAAATTTTTGCAAGTTGGGATTCAAACCTATGCATAAGAGACAAAACATTTTCTTCTAGAGCTGTGATTTTTTTATCCTTACCACAGAAGATGTGCTTTTCAGACGTACTAATTATTTACATATAAATACACATGACAGGCTGAAGGTTTAACCATCTATGTGTGTGACGTGACAAGGTCCTGGTTTATACATCCCTGTCTGTATGAATATTATTGATGCCTGAAGGCCATCCAAGACCAAAGAACACAATTATGATTACAGAAACATATTAGTCAGTATACCCTCACTCAGACAAATAATTCATATGAGTTTATTAAAACTGAGTGCACAACCCTTAATTAAATTAGGAGTGTGTAATATTTTTTATGTGAATTTTAAGTAAAATGGAACAACTGTGAAAATATTTGGAATTTGCCATATTAAATCCCTGGAGCATCTGTATTGCAGTCCTACACTTACACCTGCTGCCACAAGAATAATTAAAAAAAAAGTTGGATATTTTAATATTCATTATTAATTTCTGTGTGTTAAATGCTGTGCAAGCACGCTAAGTGACATTGCACAGAGCCCAATATACTTGATAGAATGCATCTGTTTTGAAATTGTCCACTGTCTGCTTGTTGTCTGCGGGTGTTCTGGACCTGCAGGTATTGGGGAAGGTTTCTAACTGCCATGCAATGTTGCTTAGTGGGTTTACACAATGAAAAGCAAAAGATACAACAATATATCATTTTTGAAAATGAGAATGTCTGCATCTTGTCTGCTTCATGTCTGGGCTATTAGGCTAGGTTTGCATGAATTTAAGGCACACACAAATGTGACAAACATTTTATCCTTGTGAGCAGTGTTTATTATGCTCCACCCTTAAATGACAACTGTGGGATTTAAACTGTGATCTACAGATAGTACAGACTGTGTGGATCACTGTGTTTAGCAGATGGGCTACACACACACGAGATTTACTGGTGTAGTTTATGTATTGTTTATCATAGAAGTACATTACATGGCATTTATTCTATTTATCCACTTCCCATGTTGGAGCTAAGCTGCTTGCTGTGCAAATAGTGGTATTAAAAAAGTCAAATAAACAACACTATAAAACAGATGTTAATACACATTAAAGATTGTTACATAAGTCTAGAGTTGAACTGTCACACCAATGAATGTACAAAACACATTATAGATTCATAGTTTCATAGGTAGGTACTAGGCTATCTGCCCAAAGGCATTTATAAGCCTAGCTGGAATGTTTTGGCTTTCACCGCCCCCTTAGATTAGTTCCCTGTGCCTCTGTCCAGCAGAGCCATTGAAGTGATCTCCGGGGTAAACTTTCTGTTTCCCATCCACTCGTCAAGGTTTCTCTTGAAGAGGGTTAGCAAGGAGCTCTGCCTAATGTAGATTAAAATCTTGTTCCAGAGCATGGGAAGTCTCTGGGACAGGAATCTATCCTTCCAGCATGTCATATTTATTGTTGTGGTGAGGTTTAGATCCCTAGAGCATGTGGCTTGAGGGGATATGGTTTTCTTTAGGTGGAGCATGTCCATCAATTCTGGGTTGGACATGGCCTTGTATGTCAGGCAGAGATCACGTCTGAGTAGGCGGTATGCAACCGAGTACAGCTGGAGTTTCTTCAGTCGAGCTGCATAGGGCATCTTTTTGAGGCCAGTGATCCTCTTGGTGAGGTACTTCTGTGGCATTTCCAGCTGTTGCAGGTGTTTTGTAAGGTACATCCCAAATGGGGCGTTGTACTCTATGATGGGTCTGATGAGTGATGCATAGAGGGCCACAATGACCTCTTTTGATCTGGATGCAAACCCTTTTGTGATTAGGTGGGCCACATAGAAGGATTTTCTAACCACTTTGGCAATGTGACTATCAAAGGAGAGGTTACTATCTACTTGGGTCCCCAAATCCCTTATTACATCTTCCGTATTTAGGGGGCTACCACCTATGTGGTAGTTTGTGGCTACTTTGTTTTTTCCAAAGGGGATGACTGTGCACTTTTTGACATTTAGCTTGAGGCCATGGTTTTGACACCAGGTATCTGTCTCAGTGAGACCCTTTTGGAGGATGTCTGTGTCAGCCAGAGAGTAAATTATAGCCCCTAGTTTGTAGTTGTCTGCAAACTTGGTCAGCCATAGTCTTCCTGTGCTTGCCTGTACCTCTGAGAAGTATATGCCGAACAGGAGGGGTCCTAGGACTGAGCCCTGGGGAATGCCACTTGTAACCAGTTTAGAGTCAGACCTAGCTCCTGCAACTCTTACCATGTGGGTTCTGTCCATGAGCCAGTTGGCAACCCATCTCATGATGTAGGGGGTTATGTTCAGGCTGGTGAGCTTGTCTATAATACCTGAATGGGGAATGGTGTTGAATGCCTTTGCGAGGTCTAGGTAGGCTATGTAGACCACCTTTCCCTCATCTATAGCCTTGGAAACTGTCTCAAAGATGTCCACCAGGTTTAGGAGGCATGATCTGCCCTTAACAAAACCAAATTGGATAGGGTTCAGTGTGTGGAGGTTCCCAATGTCTCTGTTAATGAGAGCCATGATGATGCACTCCATAGCCTTGCAGACCAAGCTAGTCAGGCTAATGGGGCGATAGTTCCCAGGGTCTGATGTGGCTCCACCTTTGTGGAGTGAAATAACCATTGCTGTGCACCACTCTATGGGCACATAACCTGTGGAGAAGCTGAGTTTGAACAGTGTGTTTAGGTGAGGGCTTAGTTCATCTTTGAACTTGTGTAGGACGCATCCTAGGACACCGTCCGGTCCCATTGATGCTGTGTTTTTGGCTTTGGCGAGGGCTGTTTTAACCTGAGTGTCTGTGATTTCAGGGGCACTACATTCTTCTGGTATAGTTGTGGGCCCTTTTGGGGGTGAGGGGGGGGGTGACGTTTGCACTGAACCTGTCTACCAGAATGTTGGCTATATCAGTCAGTTCAGTGTATTTTGTGCCATTCTGCACTAACTCCGAGCAGATCTGAGAATTGCCACTTAGATTCTTGACATAGCTAAAGAATGCCTTGTGGTTATCTTTGGAGTCTTTGGCAATTTTTCTTTCAAAGCTAGACTTGGATGATTTTATAAAGGAGTCTTATCCCACTTTGTCACAGAAACAGCTTTGCAGCAGGAATGCAAATCATTGTACATACAAGCAAGTCCTATTTCATCCACAGTATTAACAAGACATGTAGCACTTGTACACGCTCAGTTGTTTGTGCATGTGTTAATTACATGTTTAGCAGAATGACTGACCACACAATCATTTATGAGTATTGTTTGCAGCAATGCAGCTCTGTCTTATCTTTGTGTTGTGTTCATTATTCTCTCATCTGAGCAGTGAGCTCAGACATGCAGGCTGTAAGGCATTTTGTTTCATTGTCCTTGAAATGTATGAAAATATTATATGACAATAACATACAGTTTTCAACAAAGGCAGGGGAGTTTGGAAATTAGTGAACATAAACTGAGAAATGTGTACTGCTCACATCCATTTCAAACCTTGATACAATTACTTATACACTTAGTAAATGTATCCTGCCTGACACACCTGCTGCAGGCAAGGGAATCTGAATTTTTTTTTATCCATTCTCCCTCCCACTAACCATTTGCAGCTGCTATCCATTAGCAAAAAATACTGAGGTAGTGCCTACAGTATGTTTCATCTGCTACATGAAGCCAAAAGTTTGGGATTCAGCAGTTCTAAAGAGTTCATACCGCATTTGCATCTTCACTGTGCTCAGAGGCATGAGTCTATACCATAACAAGGTAACCATGTAGCAAAGGAACTTAAAAGTGAGAGCACTTGTGCATTGGTAAAACACAGATGATTGACATTCCTTTAGATTTATCTGCACAGAAGGCTTCTGATGTTGCTAAAGTATGCTTGTATTTTTCAGGTATGTGCTAGATGTTTTCACATGTTATGAAGATAACTGTTATTTATATGCATTAGGGGATTAAAATGTTATCTGTATGCACTTTTTATACTTCACTATTGGCATAGACATGTTTGCTATGCATTGACATTCACAGAAGCCCAGCATTATTAACTGTCATTACAAGTGATTTGTTCCTAAAACTGGTTATCTTACAGTCTTTTCTATCTTATTCCATTGCAATGTAAAGTACTATATTGTCAATGACACAGGGGTGTAATACTTCTAATATGGCCCATAGACACCAGCATGGGAGTGCTGGGCACAGAGAAAGGTGTCTAGTAATCATATAAAAGCTTCTTTGAGTTGTAGATGTGCACACATTTTGTGAAAATTGTGTGGGAGGGATTCATAAGGAGTGAATTATCAGTTATTTCTTTGATTCTACAAACTGTCATTTTCCTGCTTTTTTTTGGGGGGGGGGGTTGCAGAGACAAGTACTATTAAGCTGTTTCAGTACCACCAGTTGGGTTTCAAGAGTTTTGCTCTTACAATTGTGTAGTCAACCTGGTATTTCCATGTGTGTACAGGGACTACTGTATGTAATCAGTGGCATGTTGTATGGTATCATTCAGGAACTGATGTAGGATCCTGGATGCTGATGTCTGTGATATTCCCAGCATATGCCCTGTTGGCCTCTGAAAGGTTCCTGTAGCTAAAACTCTAAGTGCTACACATAACCTTAGTCTCCACAGGTATTGGTTCCCCTTGGTTTGCCCTTGCTGTCAATTGTGGATGACAGGGGTTGCAGTGTTCTTGTAGTGTTTTTCTATCCACCCTGTAGCCCTCTACAATTTCCATATCATGCAGAATGTCGTAAGTTAAGAGGGGTCTAAATAATCTTTTTCTACTTGGCTGGGGTCTATTTGCAGCAGCAGCAGCATAGACTTTTGTCTGTTACACATACATATGTATAACAACAACTGCAGCCTCTTACAGTATTTCCAGGTAGAGTTCCTCCCATGGCTGTATTCCAACAGGTTTTGGAATTTGTAGGGAAAACCTATACTGAGTCTACACAAATGCTTTATCACCTGTTGAATAGCTCATCTTGAATTGGTTGATTAGCCTAAAATTCAGCTGCTTATGCTGTAATTAGTATGCCATGATTTTTACTATATTTGTGCAGCTTTACACACAGTGTACAGCTGCTTACTGAATACAAAACTATGTGCTATCATGTGAGCGTCTTGTCATGGCGTGCACCCGGTTTTAAAGGCCCATGTCTGGTTTATTGAATCTGAACCACAATGTTGTTGTTATGTGTTAAAACAGTTAAAGATGAAAAGCTAAGTGGAATAATACTAATCTGTTTGTGGATATTATGGGATGGAAGATGGGTGAATGTTTTGTTCAATAAACATGAGATAACAAAAGTGCAGTGACCAAGACATATACTGGTAATGGAGTTATGCTGCAAAGTTAAACAAAATAAACGTTTGCGTGAATTTGGTATAAGAATGCATATATATGAAACATTTGAAGAAGTTATATATCATCTAAATGTTGTATGATATGTCCAATAAAAATTAAAAATACCTTACTCTTTTCAGAAAATGTAATAGGGTCTTTTATATCCACTTGAGCTACCATTAACTCATATAGACACATATCTGCACAGAAGGCTTCTGATGTTGCTAAAGTATGCTTGTATTTTTCAGGTATGTGCTAGATGTTTTCACATGTTATGAAGATAACTGTTATTTATATGCATTAGGGGATTAAAATGTTATCTGTATGCACTTCTTATACTTCACTATTGGCATAGACATGTTTGCTATGCATTGACATTCACAGAAGCCCAGCATTATTAACTGTCATTACAAGTGATTTATTCCTAAAACTGGTTATCTTACAGTCTTTTCTATCTTATTCCATTGCAATGTAAAGTACTATATTGTCAATGACACAGGGGTGTAATACTTCTAATATGGCCCATAGACACCAGCATGGGAGTGCTGGGCACAGAGAAAGGTGCCTAGTAATCATATAAAAGCTTCTTTGAGTTGTAGATGTGCACACATTTTGTGAAAATTGTGTGGGAGGGATTCATAAGGAGTGAATTATCAGTTATTTCTTTGATTCTACAAACTGTCATTTTCCTGCTTTTTTGGGGGGGGGTTGCAGAGACAAGTACTATTAAGCTGTTTTAGTACCACCAGTTGGGTTTCAAGAGTTTTGCTCTTACAATTGTGTAGTCAACCTGGTATTTCCATGTGCGTACAGGGACTACTGTATGTAATCAGTGGCATGTTGTATGGTATCATTCAGGAACTGATATAGGATCCTGGATGCTGATGTCTGTGATATTCCCAGCATATGCCCTGTTGGCCTCTGAAAGGTTCCTGTAGCTAAAACTCTAAGTGCTACACATAACCTTAGTCTCCACAGGTATTGGTTCCACTTGGTTTGCCCTTGCTGTCAATTGTGGATGACAGGGGTTGCAGTGTTCTTGTAGTGTTTTTCTATCCACCCTGTAGCCCTCTACAATTTCCATATCATGCAGAATGTCGTAAGTTAAGAGGGGTCTAAATAACCTTTTTCTACTTGGCTGGGGTCTATTTGCAGCAGCAGCAGCATAGACTTTTGTCTGTTACACATACATATGTATAACAACAACTGCAGCCTCTTACAGTATTTCCAGATAGAGTTCCTCCCATGGCTGTATTCCAACAGGTTTTGGAATTTGTAGGGAAAACCTATACTGAGTCTACACAAATGCTTTATCACCTGTTGAATAGCTCATCTTGAATTGGTTGATTAGCCTAAAATTCAGCTGCTTATGCTGTAATTAGTATGCCATGATTTTTACTATATTTGTGCAGCTTTACACACAGTGTACAGCTGCTTACTGAATACAAAACTATGTGCTATCATGTGAGCGTCTTGTCATGGCGTGCACCGGTTTTAAAGGCCCATGTCTGGTTTATTGAATCTGAACCATAATGTTGTTGTTATGTGTTAAAACAGTTAAAGATGAAAAGCTAAGTGGAATAATACTAATCTGTTTGTGGATATTATGGGATGGAAGATGGGTGAATGTTTTGTTCAATAAACATGAGATAACAAAAGTGCAGTGACCAAGACATATACTGGTAATGGAGTTATGCTGCAAAGTTAAACAAAATAAACGTTTGCGTGAATTTGGTATAAGAATGCATATATATGAAACATTTGAAGAAGTTATATATCATCTAAATGTTGTATGATATGTCCAATAAAAATTAAAAATACCTTACTCTTTTCAGAAAATGTAATAGGGTCTTTTATATCCACTTGAGCTACCATTAACTCATATAGACAAGACCTTTGTTTATTTATTTATTTTATTTTTATTTTACATTTGTTTACCGGGCTAGTCTAGCTGGATATATGTCCATTTTCAGTAGAGGCCCGGGGAAAAAAGCTCCATACATAAAACTAAACTACAAGACATATTAATTAAAATTTAAGTACAATAAGAATATACATTTAGTAATAAGAACAACAAATATTTAAGGCACACACAAAATACACTAGGTCAGTAGTAGCATCACAAAATAAAATGCTAAAGATTAGCAGTTAGTTTCATTAATTCGGAGAGAAAGAAGTAAAACAAGAGATTAGAAGGGATTAATGAAGAAATAGAAGAGAGAGAAACAAAAGTCTAGAAGGGGAAGAAAAAAGAAGAATGGAAATGAGGGCAGGGGAGAGAAAGGAGGAGTGAGTCAGAGCATAAGAGGAGAGCAACAGGGCAAGAAAAAAAAGTAAGTGTATGTGTAGCTAATAAGACAGTAAGTAGTTAAGGTAGAGAAGGGGGGAATAAAAAGGTTAGTCAGGAGTCCTACACGAACAAAGCCAGTGATTTTGGAAGTACAGTTTGATTTTTTGTTTGAAGAGTGGTAAGGAAGAGATTAGAGTAATATCTGTGGGTAGCAGATTCCATGTCCTACCTACAGTATTAGTGAACAGAGAGTCACCAGCTAAGTTATGAGATTTTACAGATTTGGTCATGAGTTTAGAAGAAGATCGAAGGGAGGTAAGATTACTATAAGGGATTAAAAGTTTAGAGAGTATAGGGGTGTTATCAGGTTGGTAAAGTATCTTGTGGGCAATAGTAAGTTGTGAGATCATAAGACAGTTTTGTAGCTCTAGCCAGCCTAGGAGTTTTAGGTTATGACAGTGATGTGTTCTGAAAGGGTTACCTGTGGCAAAGCGGGCAATGCTATTGTAACAAACTGCTAGTTTATTTAGGTTAGCCTTCTTAAGGTTAGTGAAGATAGGTGATGTAAAGAGAGTAGATATCAGATGGGAGTGGGTGATAGTAGCCCTGGTAGTAGGTGTGAGAAATGGCTTAATACGGTATAATGATCCTATTTTTTTGTTAACTGTTTTGATGATGTTGTTAGTATGTTGATCAAAAGTGAGATTGTTATCAATGGTTACTCCTAGTAGTTTTGTTGTCAGGTCAGGAGAGATGACAGTGGTGTCATTTGACAAGATGTTCAAGTTTAATGGGGAGGCTCGAGTGGTAGGAGTGAAAAGGAGCAGTTTAGTTTTTTTAGCATTGAGGAGGAGGTACCGTCTAGTAAACCAGGTTTCTACAGTGTTGAAGGTAGTTTGAGTTAGTGAGAGTAGTTCTGAGGAGGTAGATGCTGAACAAATAATAGTGGAGTCGTCAGCGTATTGGATGCAGGTAGCTTGAGGGATTACAGTGTTAAGATCGTTTATGTAAAGGGAGAAGAGAAGTGGCCCAAGAATGGAGCCCTGTGGTACTCAATAGAAACAGGCAATAAGGAAGAGATATGGTTGTCCCAAAGAACGGCTTGTTGTCTGTTGCTTAGATAAGAAGTAAACCATTTAATAGCCAGGATATCAAATGAGAGGGATTGAAGGATATTAATGAGGGAAGAGTGGTTCACCATGTCAAAGGCTTTAGAGAGGTCAATGAAGAGAGCAGAGGAGAAAAGATTGAGTTACGATAGTTGTTAATAGTATCAACAAAGGAAAGGAGGGCAGTGGAGGTGCTATGGTGAGGTCTAAAGCCATGTTGACAGTTGGCTATAATGTTGTTTAAAGAGAGATACTGAACAAGTTGCTGATGGATACATTTCTCCATTATCTTAGCTAGAGGTGAGAGAAGAGCAATAGGTCTATAGTTAGTGTAATCAATAGAGCTACCACCTTTGTGTAGTGGGATAATATGAGAGACTTTCCATATATCTGGTATGGTTCCCTCTTGGATCGTCCTATTAATGAGTATAGATATAGGGTATGCAATCTGTTTAGCAGCCTTTTGAAGAAAGAGAGAAGGAGTTTGTCAGCAGAGGGGGTGCAGGGTTTCAGTTTGAGAATAAGCTTGTAGATGAAAGAGGTAGAGATAGGATGAAGAGTGAAGTTGTGGGGAGAGTCAATTTGATTATTTGGAGGGTAAAAGTTATTGGTGTTCAGTTGTCTAGCAAGAGCTTGAATGGTTTCTATAAAAAAGGAATTGAAAGTGTTTGCAGTATGGTTAGGGGTATCTGGGTCTGCGTTTAGAGGGGAGGGAGTTTTTGATGTTCCAGGTGAAAAGAGTTTGTTGACAGAAGACCAGAATTGTTTGGGTTTATTAAAATGGGTTTCTTGAAGTTCACAGTAGTAGTTTTTTTTGTCAGAGATTATAGCTTTTTTTGTAAGATTCCTAAGTTGGCAAAAGTGAAGAAAATCAGAGCTGATTCTATGGTATCTCCATTTGGCCCAAATTTTATTTTTAGTATGAATTAATTTCTTTGTTTCCTTAGAGAGCCATGGGGCTATAGTAGACTTCATTCTAATAGAGCATTCAGGGGCATGTTTATTCAAAATGGAAAGGAAGGTTGAGTTGAAGAATGATACTGCTTCATTAAGAGGAAGTGATTTCAAGAGGTTCCAGTTGCATGTTTTGAGATCATTTTGAAATGAGTCAGTTTTAAAGTGTTTGGTAGAGCGTATTATTCTAGTGTTAGGGAGGTTTTGATAGTCAGTCTTTTCTCTAGAGATAAAGGTTAGGCAGTGGTCACTAAGGTCATCGGGCATTGTTCCTACTTTGTATGAGACATTGGCTTTGTTTATGAGTATCCAGTCTAAGATACTATGTTTCTTACTTAGTTTATTAAGCCTTGTTGTAGTGGTAATAGATTGAGTAAAACCATGTAGGTTTATATGACAGGTGGGGTTTTCACTATTAATAGTATTCCAGTCTATATTAAAGTCACCCAGAATTATAGTTTCTTGGGGGTAGTTAGTGGAAACCCAACTGAGAAAGTCTTCTAAGATGGGTATATTGTTGCCTGGAGGTATATACATGCAGATGATGTAAAGGGCTTTTTGTGCATTTAATTGAAGTTTAGCAATGATGGTTTCAGCTCTAACATCCTGGGTTGGACAGGCTGGGAGGGTGGAGATGTTAAGATGGTTCTTAAAGAGAATTGCCACTCCACCACCTTTACGTTTAGAACGATCAAGCCTATATAAATTATAGCCTTGGGGAATAATCTCAATGTCTTTGGTGGCTGGCTTTAGCCAAGTCTCTGAGAGGCACAGAATATCAAAGTGGTGAGTGTCTAAGAGGGCATGTAAGTAGGGTACTTTGTTGTTTACACTTCGTATATTTAGATGTCCTATGAGAAGGGTGTTATTGTAGTTAGGCCTAGATACTTTTGGGGAGGGATGTGTAGGGCCAGGGTTGGGATGGATGTCACCGTCTTGTAAGGTTGGAGTATTTGGTTTGTATGTGAAGTTGCTTTTAAGAAGTGTTAGTTGTTTCATTTTTTTATGAGAGGGTAAGGTATAGGTGAGGTGAGATTGCCTATGGAATTTAGGAAGGTGAAAGCTAGGGGTGGAAGTAGAATTTAAGAATGAGGTAAGAGAAGTGTGGATGCTGGATGTATGTTTATTTATATAGCCTGGCCAGTTATTGAGTGGGTGTTCGATGAAGGTAAGAAGGTAAGAAGAATAAAGGGAGGTAGAAAGTAATGCTAAGAATATCAACATGGTGGGTAAGTATGGGGTCATATTTACAAGTAGAGAGGTAACAGCAGTTATAAGGTAATAGTAGAAGAAAGGGTTGGAGGAGAATAGTTATAGGTATAAGGCAAATAGAAATAGAGGAAAGACTTAGTAGAAGGAGCTATAGGGGTGAGAAAGGAGGTACGAAGTAGAGGGAATGCTGAAGAGAGTGGAATTTTATGGGAATAAGCTAAGTGAGGAATAGGAGAGAAGCTAGCAAAAAGGAGATGAGGTAGGATTAGCAGTAGAGGAAGGAGGGAGGAGGAAGGAGAGTGAGTAGAGGGGAGGGGTTTAGGTTTTAGCGGGAAAGATTAGGATAGGTTGTCAGGGTAAGGGGTGTGACTTGGGAAGTATAAGGTTAGGACCCCTGGGGGTGGGTGGGAATTGGGGGTAGGGAGGGGAGCGGAGTGAGCCCGCAGGGCGAACGGAGCGGGATACACAGATTCCAGTTAGGAAAGAAAAGTAACAGAAAAAGCTAGCAGATAGAAGGATTGAGATAGGTAGCGTAAGGAGGAGTGGGTCACAGAGCACTGCAAAGAAGGAAAGGGAAAGGAGTGAGAAAGGTGAAAATAGGAGGAGTAAGGTAGAGGGATAAAGCAGTACTGTAAGACTAGATGTAGACAGAGTGACACCTAGTGGGCAGAGAGCAGAGGTACAGAGAAGAGTCACAAAGGTTCAGGGGCAGAATAGGAAAAGGTCAAGACAAAGGCAAGAAGAGGAAAAAGTAGCTGACTAGTCTGCAGAGGATTGAAGGTAAAAGGAGTGCAGGCTAGGGAAAATCTAGGGGACAGGTCTAGGGAGGAAAGAGGAAAGAGTAGGGAAGGAGCTTAGCTAGTAAGGGTAGAAAGAGGATAAGGAGTAGGCCTGGGTAGACTGACACCTAGAGTTCTGAGGTAGTATTACAGTAGGTGACTAAGGGCAGAAGTAAATCACTTTGGTTGGGAGGGAGTGAGAATCTGTAAGGGAAGGAAAATGTTTAGAAAATACTGGTCATAGAGAAGAGTCTGGCTGCTAGTATTCCTGACACAGAGGCCAAAACAGTTTGGTGCACTCAAATAAAGGAAAACAAAAACAGAGCTGAGATTAGCTAACAGCAGAGTCACGTGTTAAGAAGTACTTTACAAAATGCTGTTAAAGCAGTTGTGGAGTATTTGGACAGCACTGAAGGAAAATTCCGAGTTGACAAGGCTTGAAGTAGTTGAGGGTATCCTTAATAGCCAGGGAGTTCCTCAGGTCTTAGTGGTGGATAGAGAGTTTACAAAATGCTGTTAAAGCAGTTGTGGAGTATTTGGACAGCACTGAAGGAAAATTCGAGTTGACAAGGCTTGAAGTAGTTGAGGGTATCCTTAATAGCCAGGGAGTTCCTCAGGTCTTAGTGGTGGATAGAGAGTTTACAAAATGCTGTTAAAGCAGTTGTGGAGTATTTGGACAGCACTGAGGGAAAATTCGAGTTGACAAGGCTTGAAGTAGTTGAGGGTATCCTTAATAGCCAGGGAGTTCCTCAGGTCTTAGTGGTGGATAGAGAGTTTACAAAATGCTGTTAAAGCAGTTGTGGAGTATTTGGACAGCACTGAAGGAAAATTCCGAGTTGACAAGGCTTGAAGTAGTTGAGGGTATCCTTAATAGCCAGGGAGTTCCTCAGGTCTTAGTGGTGGATAGAGAGTTTACAAAATGCTGTTAAAGCAGTTGTGGAGTATTTGGACAGCACTGAAGGAAAATTCCGAGTTGACAAGGCTTGAAGTAGTTGAGGGTATCCTTAATAGCCAGGGAGTTCCTCAGGTCTTAGTGGTGGATAGAGAGTTTACAAAATGCTGTTAAAGCAGTTGTGGAGTATTTGGACAGCACTGAAGGAAAATTCCGAGTTGACAAGGCTTGAAGTAGTTGAGGGTATCCTTAATAGCCAGGGAGTTCCTCAGGTCTTAGTGGTGGATAGAGAGTTTACAAAATGCTGTTAAAGCAGTTGTGGAGTATTTGGACAGCACTGAAGGAAAATTCCGAGTTGACAAGGCTTGAAGTAGTTGAGGGTATCCTTAATAGCCAGGGAGTTCCTCAGGTCTTAGTGGTGGATAGAGAGAGTTCAGATGGTGGGTCTGGAGCAGGAGCACACAGCAGCCAGATAGGCAAGTAAAAAGTCTAACATCTTATATGAAGGATGGCACATTAGCAGTACTGTAACCTCCTAATGCTGTACTGCAGTGTTGTTGTGTCTTTCGGCTTTTCTCGGTTAGGGGTCGCCACAGCGGAACTCCGGTCCGCTAATGATTGGCAGTAGATTTTTACATGCCGAATTGCCAGCTCTGACGCACAACCTTCAACAAAGGTACGCCCATTCATGCATGTCTCCACACAGAAGACGCTTTAGCTGAGAATCAAACAGGACAAACGTCTTACTGTGAGGCGACAACGCTACCGCAGCACCACCACAACTCCAAGCATAAGGTATGAGACTACAGCCCACAGTTTTCTAATCTTCTAACACTATAAGCAAATGTGCAATCTGCTTTGTCATTAACACTGTGACCAAAACTGATTTTCTGATATTACTAGCTACTTTAATGTCATCAGTATATCTAGAGTAATTCTGATGAAACTGACAAAAGTGTAGGCCTTGTACAGAAAAATTTTAAAAGGGGGAACTCTGTAGAAAACCTGTTTTCTTTTTTGTGTTGGCTTGCGCATGCATGCATGTACAAGAGCAATGCATTGCTTCATTGAGAATAATGCTGCTGCAGTCACTATCTAAATGAATAAAATATGAAAGCAGACCACTACATGAATCAATAAAATGACACCGGTCCAATGTAAAATAAAAGTTAAGGTCTATATTATATTGTACAGTTTTATGTTACTTACCAACAAATATAGCAAATCATGAACTATAAGGACTTTTTATCTATGTATATATTTAGTACTGTGATTTGACTATATCACAGTACAGAAAATAAGCAATTACTTATTTCCATATATGTCATGTGGAAGAATTCATCAGTGAAACTTAAAACAGAAAAGTAACAACTGGGGATAAGTAAAACAACATTAACAATATTAAAGTTTGCAATAACACATTGAAGTCAAGTTATGAATGAGTGCCTGCAGAGGGATAACGCTCTGACTATAGTTCAGGTGACCCAGTTTTGATTCCCTGCCCATGCACTTCACAGCACAGGCAGGAAAGATGGCTATGCCCATCCTGAGGGAAGCTGTGTGCCCACACATCTAGATACACTGGTGTTTTGTTCTTTCTGGTGGACAAGGGAGGCAATATCACTTAGTGTTGCCTAGTGGTGGATGGAATGTCCTCTATTTCAAACTATCTGTGGAAGTAAGGGGCCAGTCAGCACTGAGGCCAACTGCATGCTCTATCATGAGCTGCCACTGACATGCACAAGTGCTGGGGAAAACAGCAAAAAAAAACACTCCTGCTCCCTGGCAGCAGTATGGCATTGCACCAGGTGCCTCAATCTTCTTGCCAGCCTTAAACATGGGTCAAGAAAAGTCCAGGGGAATAAGTAGGTTTGGTAGACCCAAGAGGTGAGAACAGGCTCTGTTGACAGTTGATGGTCAGCTGTGAGGAGGAAAAAATTGGGCAAAAAAAGTTAAAAGTTACTAACAAGTAAAATCAAGCCACATATAAGCAGTTAACTGAAATAGCTATTCAGCAAATGGCTAGAACGTAATGGCCATAAAAATGCTTCTTCTGACTGTAAGCACATATCCCATGACACTGGTACTGGGAATTCAAGAAGTGAAAACAAAATAAATAAAATTGAAAACTGAAAATAAGAGATGACATTTTTGTACTTTGCTTATACTGGCACTGATGATTAGATTGTATTGTTAGTTATTATTGTTCACTTTGCTGCTATATACATATATACTGTCTATATATATATATATATATATATATATATATATATATATATATATATATATATACATATATATAGAGAGAGATATTTTTTTTTGTAATATTTTTATATACATTGTTGCTGCCTTGTTGGCTTGGATCATGTCTTAAAAGGGTTTTCAGATTAGTCATCCTAATTTATTAACAAGTAGAAATAAATATAACATAAAAAGTGAATAATTAGTGTACTCTTCAAATACTTTAAATGGAATATAAAATAACAAGCTCCATGGCATAGATGGAGAGTGTCCTGACTACATCGCAGGACCCCAAGCTAGTGCAGTGACCATGGCACTCAATGGACCTGGCAGTAGAGGAAGGAAGGAAGGCAGCTCTAGCTGACTTACTAATGTTCCAAGTCAAAGTAAAGGCTTTGCCCATATCACTGAGCCAGTGTCGGGTAGACATTGTCTGTGCCCCCTAAGTTCCAATACATTAGCCCTTGTCACCACATGCAAAGAAACATGCACGTATGGTGCTGAGGGGCATACGTAGTCACTACAGTAATACAGGTGCTCACATTAACACCAGAGGTGGGATTAGGATCATAACATATTCCTTCCATTGTCAGGTTGATGATGAGTACACAAATAACCTTCATAGCTGTCTAACTGATGGCTTCCCCTTGGGTGGCTCTCATCTCAACATGGAACTGGGCATCTATCCTTTGTAGGGGGAATAAATGGGCTAAGCCTATTCATGGGATGGCTCTATAATCAAGAGGTATAAGGACAAAAAGAACAAGAAAAAATGAAATATGCACAAAACATGCATAAATACATATAAAATGCCTAAGCATTCTGACGACTGGCGTGTGACCAACATCGTCACCTAAGAAACAGAGCAGTTCTTAAAATACACATGCTGAAGAAGAAAGGTGGATTGTAGTTCTTATTTCCATGTGAAGAACTTGTTACTAGCCTGACAATGACAAATGGAAACTGACATGCTAATCCTACCTGAGCACCTAGTGCATTAATAGTCTGGTCTCAATAAACCTCGGTGGTTATAACACTGGTTGCAGAGAGCAGGACTGACAAATCAAGTGACACATTTCCTTCTTTAAAAATCAGTGGTTTTGGCTCTATAAATCACACATTGGAGATTAGATGCTCACAAAGCAATAATAGCCAGGGCAAGATACTGCACAGAGGGATTTGGTATGCCTTTGTAAAACTGACCAATACAGTAATAAAGAAATGTTATATATTAAAAATGAATTGTATAAAAGCTCACAGTGATTCCATGGGCTTGCATGTGGCCAACTCACCTGCAAAACAGAACAGTTATTTGAAGGTATAAATATGTGCCAAGAGCTCACAAGCTCCAAGTTGCCTAAATTCTTCTTCAATGCTATTTATTGAAAGACAATAATAAAACTTCAAGCCATGACTCGGAACAAAGTAGAAAAAGATGTAATTAGGTAAACACAACAATGCTTCTTGTTCTCTCTGGCATGAGGAATATTGTGAAATAGAAGCCCTTATCAGAAAGAAAATAAAACTGTGGCTCTTATTAGTAATTGTGTTGGTTTCTGGATTATCTAGACTGTGATGGGTCAATTGTCAAGATACAAAAACAAGTGACATTTTGACACCGTGGCTATAAAATATATTTGTGTTACTTTCACACTACTGCTTAAAATACATTGAAAGTTGCTAGATGTTGATTTAAAAAGTTAAATATCATGTTTTATGAGATTTTCAGTGTTTTTGTCCCTAGATATCATTATATTCTTTCTAAGATCATCACGTGAACACTTGTAGCGGTCCTTTCTGCATGTTAAAACATTATTATAGAAACAGTTTTGTTGGGTTGTAAAAATGTGTCATTAAGCTGAATTATCAAAAAAATGTAGAAATTGAAAGTTAAAATTGAAATAATAAAAATATGTTACATTATTAAAGTAATAAAAGTTGGCAATATTTTGAGCAAGGCTCATAAAAATGAAATGTGCTTTCATGTCATGGATATTGGAATTCTGAACATAAAACAATTGTTATTGTTACTGAAGCACTGGACTTGAGAAGATTGGCCACTCAGTTCCAGAACAGTAGAACTCTAAGCCAATATCATTGGTATCAGGTTGATGTGTTATGCATATTAATGTGTTAAGTATTAGACCACTGCACTAAACCATTCACTGGCCTTATAATTTCATGTCCTGTTCTATGTAGTAATGTTTTATCTGGAGTTCACTAAAAAAAATACGTTGCCACGGGTCTATATTAGATGAACGAATGCTTAAAATGTTGAGTATGACATGCTCGACAACTTTTAAGTGAACATTCATCAAAGCGAAACCCCAGAATATCGAAACAAGGAGTTTTGAAAAGCTATAGTTGGCCAGCTGTCAAGAAGCCAACAGCTGATGGCTATAATGTACTGTAAACCCCCCAAAAAATAGCAACAAAAAAAAAACAAATCAACAAAGAAAATAAAGTGGGGGGCTTCACCCCCTACACCTTCCAACATGGAGAGCTGTGCCCCCCATACCCTCCCTACTTAAATATACCAACCCCAAGATTGCACCAAAGTGGAGGACTGTCATAAATATTACACAGGGTGAACGTCGAGAGCGCACCACAGTGGAGGACTGTAAGAACGGCGAGACAGCGTGAACATTCTGACGTCAGCCATTGGCTTCCTCACAGCTGGGCAACTGTAACTTTTTGAAACTCCTTGTTTCGACATTCTTGGGTTTCACTTAGATGAACATTCTCTTAAAAGCTGTCGAGCATGTTGTACTCGACAGTTTAAGCATTCATTCATCTAATAGGGAACCGTTGCCACAGTAGCTAAACAAAAGCATAGCATAAGAAATCGTCAGTCTACAAGGCAGCTTAATTAATGGACTCCTGAAAGGTATGGCATTATATCACTTACGACATACAAGTAGGTAGAAATAATTAAAATGTGTTTTTGAATATCAAAGGGAAATATTTACAATAACTGGTGATCCAGTATGAAGACTAATTTTGGCACTACCATATTTAAGTGTTTTCTGTATTATTTCCTGTATGAAGCAATATAATATTGTGTATCATGTAATATTTTATATACCTTGGACCTTTACAAGCTGTGTATATCAAGGAATACCTATTCATATACAAAAGACATTTAAACAATTACTACAAACAGCTCACATTATACTTCACATGGATTCAGCTTTCTGACCATATTTCTTTAACATGGACTGCACAAAATTGTCACTGTTTATTTGACATGTCAGTGTTAAGTCTTTTCTCTTCTCTATGGACAATATTCATTTTTGAAGGCTGAATCAGCTGCAGCATGTTCAAGGGATGGTGTAATATATTACACTGCATGGCTCTGTTTTACTGTAACTGAGAAGCAATGATAGAAAACATTTGGACAAGTTTGTACAGTTTTTCTTTTCAAAATATTTAAGCTGGAAGACGAAATGCCTCCATTGGCCAAATGTAAGGGAGACACATGTTGAATTTATTTTCACACAGAAAGCTCTCAAGACATTTCAGTTTATTAGACATGCTATCATGTTTCAGGCTGATGTCTAATAAGAAAAGTAGACATATTACTTGCTGATTTCCTTTATGGCACAGAACCATTCATTTTTCTCTTTTCACAGTTTTTTTCAAAGTGCAGTTGCAAGTCAGTCACCTTCATCCTAGTCTGTGAGCCAGTGAGGGCAGGATGTGTTTTGCTCACCCTCTCTAGTAAATAATGGAGAACAGACTAGATGAATGGTTCCTGTGAAAGACCAGTCTTGTTTATAGCTGGCTTACCTCACTGATCCTTCTTATTTTTTTCTTTGAGGAAGAAATGGCAATTGGCTATGTGCAAGAAAAGTCATATTAAAATGTGTTAATTCCGGGAAATGATTGTAGAATTCTATAGTGACTCAGAAGGTAATTCACTGAAACCAAAATCTTTTAAACAGGTACATTTGACCACACTTAAAAGCACAATAGTGGTACTTATATAAATTGTGCTGCACGGAATATCTAGCTACTTGTTATGAAGAGCAGAGAGGACTTGTCTGAAATTACAGCGAAATCTCCTCAAGCAATTTAAGAAGATTGTCTGACATTGCACTTTATCTATTGAAGAGATTAAGACAATGCTCTACTGTAATGTGTTGTTTCCTTCACTACCTAATTATTCATGTCCACATCTTTCACAAACACTGTACTATGGCGTTTGAAACAAATAAATATCTGTTTCTGTTAATGAAAGTTAAACTCTGATTTTTCCTTCCAGTTTGTTTATGTCTCTCTCTAAGGACATGCATCTTCCTCTACATTGCTCTCTGTGATAAGCTCCATTTTGTTATGTAAAAAAAGGTCATTTAAGCTTCTTTCCTATGATCTGATATGTCTGTAAATTCTGCTATGTGTACTATATGACTGTGATGACCATGCCCTGGCCCAGCAATCAAGGAGCCTCAATCCTCACCACTAACACCAGGGAGGTTGTCTCATAGAAGAGGAAAGGATAGCAAATACACACAGTAAAGTACAATGTCCCTTAAGTGCACACAGAGATCACAGTCAGTCTGGGGCTGGTTGCTCCCTTGCGCTGCAGGTCCCCAATAAGACTCCCAACTGGCACAGCTATAGGGTCCAGATCTCAGATTAGCTGGCAAGCTAACCTCTAGTACCCTCTCTGTCCAATCAGTGCTTCATGTCCCTGCCCAGGTAGCTGACACACACCCACACTTTGAGATAAGTATTTATACAACTTCACAGACACCTCTGGGAAAGGCTGACACAGATTCTCTAGCTGTGCCCCTTTACCCAGACTATGCAGTAGTAATTCCTGCCGCCACCAGCTAATATTTATCAGCTACCCAAATGCCCTTAAAAGGGTGTCCAATTATTACTGTGCAATATTATCATCCAATAGGTAATGTGACTATTCAGTCTAAGGCTTATTAGAGTGGCTTATTACAATACTCTATAAATATGCAATGTACTCTAGAGCTTACTTTGTCTCTACACAAACCAGCCACAGGTAAAGGTTATAAAATATTTAATAATAAATAATTAAAAACACAAGACAATACTACTACACCACCGAGATATCTAAGAGTTCAGGGATCACGCAGAAACTTAAAATAATACAGTAGGACAGGTCTGATGTCAAAGAAAAACACTTAATCTAACTTTCTAATCTTTAGCTATCCTTAACAGAAAACACAGTGGTATAATCCTACTTACATACATAAAGAGCATAAGCAGTGCCGGGGTTGATGGTCCAAGACAAAATGCTACAGTCTCTCACTGAACAATATTTTTTAAATACATTAATAAACAGCTCTGCTAAGGCCCTCCCAAAGTTCATCATTTTGTCACTTAGGTTTTCCCAGTATACACATTAGATCATTTTGGCAATTAGCCACAAACTGCATTATTTAGCAATCTAACACCTGCTCAGGAAAGTACAACAATAAAAGACATTTCACATGTATATTCTAACAATTATTCCTTAAGTTAAGACAATAGAAAGAATGTGTTCAGCCAGCCGCTTCGGCACCACCTTTTAGATAATTTTAACTTCAAAGAACATTTAAAATGCTTGGCTTGGTTTTCCTTATAGCAGATGGCAATGTTGCAACAATCTTGAAGTTCACATTTTACAGTGTTTACTTTCATTTAAAAACACAAGCCTGTATTTTACATTTATTTATACAAATGATAGAATTATGTATCAAATCCTATTTGACTAGGCTGGCAGCCTTTGCCCATCTTTCCCCAATCTTCACATCTCTTCCCCCTGGAGAACTCAAGTTAGTTTTTCAAGTGACCTTTGAGAAACGCCGCTTGAGAGGGTTAGGTTTATCTGAGGGTACTTCACCCCATTCCCTGTTTTGAGAGCTCATCTGCATTGACATTGCTACTCCCACTGTGGTGCTGCACTGACATATCATATGCTTGCAACCCCAGGCTCCATCTTAACAACTTGGCATTTTGCTGACTGGCTCTGTTTAACCATGTTAGAGGGTTGTGATCTGCCATTACAGTGAATTTTCTTCCATACAGATAAGGTTGAAGTTTTTGCAGTGCCCACACTATGGCTAGACATTCCTTTTCTACAGCTACATAGCATTCCTCCCTGGTTTGGAGCTTACAACTGAGATAAACCATTGGGTGCTCTTCCCCCTCTGAAGAAATCTGACTAAGTACAGCCTCCACCCCATGGTTTGAAGCATCCACCTGCACAACAAATTATTTGCTGTAATCTGGACTGGCTAACACAGGGAGGAGTCCTCCCAAAGCTTCTTTAAGCTTCTGGAATGCCTATTCACATGCTGGGGTCCATACTACCTTATCTGGCCTGTTCTTCCTTGTCAGGTCTGTGAGGGAAGCAGCTATGGTACTATAACTGGGGATGAACTTTCTGTAGTAGCCTGCTGTCCGTAAGAATGCCCTCACCTGATTTTTAGGAACAGGTGCAGGCCATGCCTGAATAGCTTCCACTTTGGCAGGTTCTGGCCTTATCTTACCACTCCCCACTCTATGTTCTAGGTAGGAGACCTCTGCCAAACCCACCTGATATTTACTTGGCTTAATGGTCAACCCTGTCCTCTGTAGTCTGCCCAGCACCTCCCTGACATGCTAAAGGTGCTCTGGCCAGGAATGGCTGTAGATGGCAATATCATCTAGGTAATCAAGGGCAAACCCTCCTGCTCCTGCTAGGATATTATCCACCAGCCTCTGGAAAGTCGCTGGGGCATTCTTCATTCCAAAGGGCATCTTTGTGAACTCATACAAGCCAAAAGGAGTCACAAAGGCTGACTTCCTTCTAGCACTGGGAGTCAAGGGCACCTGCCAGTAACCCTTGGTAAGATCAATGGTTGTAAGATATTTAGCCCCACCCAGCTGCTCTCGGGCCTCATCTGTCCTAGGCATGGGGTAAGCATTTGACTCTGTGTGACTATTTAATTTTCTGTAATCCACACAAAACCTGGTGCTGAGATCCTTCTTTGACACCAACACCACTGGTGAGGCACAGGAATTGTTGCACTCTTGAATCACCCCTAGTTCCAACATCTCCTGTACCTCTTCCCTCAGAGTCTGTTTGATTCTCTCATGCACCCTATAAGTGGCCTGCCTAATAGGCCTTTGGGGCCCTGTATCCACCTGGTGCTGCACCAGGTGGGTGCTCCCTGGTTTCCCAGTAAACATGTCCCCAAATTCCTGCAACACTGCTTGGATTTCTCGAACCTGGGTAGGAGATAGCTGCTGGGACATTGCTACCCCTTCCACCGAGGTGTCAGCCTGAGCCTCACTGAGGAGATCAGTCCCCAGATCTCCCTCAGACTCCTCCTGCAAACCACTGCAAATGCTCAGCACAAGGGCCTCCCTATCATGGTAAGGTTTCATCATGTTAACATGGTACAATTTGTGCCCCTGCTGTCTGCCTAGCACGTCCACCATGTAGTTAACACCATTTACCTTTCTTACCACCTTTTAGGGTCCCTCCCAAGCTGCTTGCAGCTTGTTGTGTCTGACAGGAATGAGAACCATTACCTGCTGCCCCACAGCATATTCTCTAGCTTGAGCATTCCTGTCATACCACACCTTTTTCTGTTGTTGGGCTTCTGCCAGATTCTCCTGGACAAAGCCCATGAGTTCCCCGAGCCTTGTCCTGAGGTTTAGGATGTATGCCACAACAGACTCCTTGTGAGACTCACACTCACCTTCCCACTCATCTCAAATTAAGTTTAGAGGTCCCCTCATCCTATGCCCATACATCAACTCAAAGGGTGAAAAACCTGTGGATTCCTGGGGAACCTCTCTGTAAGCAAATAACAAATGGGGCAAATATTTGTCCCACTCCCTCTTAAACTGATCTGCAAATGCCCGTAGCATGGACTTGATTGTAGAGTTTAACCTCTCAACAAGACTATTAGTCTGGAGATGGTAGGGGGTGGTCTTCATGTGCTTCACCCCATAGGACTTCCACAGACAAGCCAGCAGGTCTGACATGAGACTGGCACCTCGGTCAGTCAGGATTTCTTTTGGGAAACCTACCCTGCTGAAAATCTCTAACAAAGCATTTGCCATCTTCTCTGCCTCAATGGAGGACAAAGCCGCTGCCTCAGGGTATAGTGTAGCATAATCCACTACTACTAGGATATACTTTTTCCCTGTGGAAATTGGGTTACTCAGAGGACCCACAATATCCATAGCTACCCTCTGAAATGGCTCCTCAATCACAGGCAAAGGCATCAAAGGAGCTTTCACCTTGTCTTCTGCCTTGCCTACCTTTTGGCATTGCTCATAGGTCCTGCAGTACCCTGTTACATCTCTGGAAATTCCAGGCCAATAGAAGTTCTGCATAATACACCTCTTTGTACATTTTATTCCCATATGACCTGCAAAGGGAATATCATGGGCTGTGCCTAGAAGTGCCAGATGGTAAGCTTTAGGCACTACCAACTGCTGTACACTCTCACCTTCTAGCCCTCCCTCAGGGGTCCACTCTCTGTATAGTAACCCTTTGTCCCAGTATACAGATTCCCCCTTCCCTTGAGAATCAGGTGCCTCCCTAGCTACCTGCCTCAGGCCTTGCAATGTAGGGTCTGAGAGCTGAGCCTGTCTCAACTCTCTCCTTGTAACCCTTCCCTTCCACAGGAAATCTGGCATCCTCTGACAGTGGTGCCTCACTGTCAGCCTGGGTACTACTACACACCTTTACCTTTGCAGTTACCATGTCTAAGGGAACATCAGTACCCACAAGCAGCTGTGGCTCACCTTCAGTCTCACTGCTACAGTGGAGCTCACTCCCTGAAGGAACCACCTCAGTAGTCCTGGCTGCAAGTATGCAGTCTGTCTGGGTCTTCCCTGGGCTACCAGACCCACATGCTTGTCTCCTAGCCTCACTGCATGTAACTGCATGAGTACATAGCACTGCCTCATCCAAATCCTTCCCTCTCAGGACATCTTCAGTATGGTAGTTCCATACCCCTGTTGTCTCAAGACAACTTACTATTGGCATTTTGTCTTCCCAATTACTGGCTCCCTCACCTTTGGTTCCCCACCTTGCTTCCGTGGACACCTGTATGCCACATGGCCACATGGCCACACTGGTTGCATTCAAAACATTTAACCCTAGCTCCTGGATGTGTACCTGGACTAGTGGCTTCCACTGCTACTGGTGGATTCTGCTGGGGCAGTCTGTGCTGCCCACCATGGGTTCCTATAGAATCATGAGCAGTACTGGGGATCTCCTTCCTGTGCAGGGCTGCCCTGCTGGCCAGGTATAGGTCTCCCTTCTTCCCCAACTCATCCGAAGTAGCACATTGTCTACCAGCTAACCAGATCCTCATGGCCTCAGGCAAAGTGCTAAGGGCTTGTTCCCTCACCAAAAGGTCTGCCAGCCCTTCAAAGGTTGTGACCTGACATCCACTCACCCAGCTATGAAAATAAGTGCTCAGTTCAACAACATATTCAGATACATTTTCATCTGCCTTGCATCTATGCTCATGAAACTTTTTCCTATACATTTCAAGTGTTAGCTTAAAAGATTGTAACAGACATTTCTTTACAGCAGTATAATCAAAACAGACAGAGTCAGGCATTTGTGATATACAAGTTACAGCTTTCCCATGGAGTAAGTGGCTCAGGAACCGTACCCAGAGCCTTTGGTCAACAATATACTGTTTGCATACCCTTTCAAACATGTGAATGAAACTATCAAAATTATCCCCCTCTTTAATTTGCGGAAGAAATTTACTGACCTGTTGTGCTTCTGGGGTCCAGTTACTCCCTTCCCCATTACCTCCATGACTCTGGCGAAGAGATAGCATTTCCCTCTCATGCTTCCTCTGATGCTCCTTTTCTTTGGCTTCTATCTCCAAATGCCTGGTCTCCAACTCAAGTCTCTTTAGCTCCAGCTGGATTTTTAGGTCCACTGCAGAAAGGTTGAGCTGTCCATTCTCCAAGGATATTGTATCTTCACTGCCAGTCTGATTGTCCTTCTCAGAAAGGTTGAGCTGTCCATTCTCCGAGGATATTGCACCTCCACTGCCAGCCTAATTGTCCTCCTGGAAGCTGTGTTCTGATGCAGCTGTAACCAAGGCTGCAATCAGGTCTTCCTTAGTCAGGTTTCCATGCACCAGTCCCCTAGCCTGGCACATCTCCACCAGCTGGCTCCTTGTCAGCTTTCCATACTCCTCTGCTGACATGCTGCCTGCTCACCATGACTAACTAAGCTAACAAAAGAAATAAAACAATTGTGATCTGAACTCTGAGTATACACTGCATGACTGATTTAGAGTACAAAACACCTTCAGAGATCACTGTACATAAGTGACAGGATTCACTCTACCCACACCACTGCAAGCCAATTAGTATTTGCCAACTAATTAATATGTGATGTGGATATGCCACCATATGTGAGGATATATTATCCCAACCATTGCCACCAGATATGTGACAACCATGCCCTGGCCCAGCAATCAAGGAGCTTCAATCCTCACCACTAACATCAGGGAGGTTGTCTCATAGAAGAGGAAAGGATAACAAATACACACAGTAAAGTACAATTTCCCTTAAGTGCACACAGCGATCACAGTCAGTCTGGGGCTGGTTGCTCCCTAGCTCCCCAGGTCCCCAATAAGACTCCCAACTGGCACAGCTATAGGGTCTAGATCTCAGCCTAGCTGGCAAGCTAACCTCCAGTACCCTCTCTGTCCAACCAGTGCTTTGTGTCCCTGCCCAGGTAGCTGACACACACCCACACTTTGAAATAAGTATTTATACAACTTCACAGACACTCCTGGGAAAGGCTGACACAGATTCTCTAGCTGTGCCCCTTTACCCAGACTATAAGGTAGTAATTCCTGCCACCACCAGCTAATATTTATCAGCTACCCAAAGGTCCTTAAAAGGGTGTCCAATTATTACTGTGCAATATTATCATCCAATTGGTAATGTGACTATTCAGTCTAAGGCTTATTAGAGTGGCTTATTACAATACTCTATAAATATGCAATGTACTCTAGAGCTTATGTTGTCACTACACAAACTAGCCACAGGTACAGGTTATGAAAACATTTAATAATAAATAATTAAAAACACAAGACAATACTACTACACCACAGAGATATCTAAGAGTTCAGACATCACACAGAAACTTAAAATAATACAGTAGGACAGGTCTGATGTCAAAGAAAAACACTTAATCTAACTTTCTAATCTTTAGCTATCCTTAAGAGAAAACACAGTGCTATAATCCTACTTACATACATAAAGAGCATAAGCAGTGCCGGGGCTGATGGTCCAAAACAAAATGCTACAGTCTCTCACAGAACAATAGTTTTTAAAAACACTAACAAACAGCTCTGCTAAGGCCCTCCCAAATTACATTTTGACACTTAGGTTTTCCCAGTATACACATTACATCATTTTGACACTTAGTCTGGAGTCCCCAGGCCACAAACTGCATTATTTAGCAATCTAACACCTACTCAGGAAACTACAACAATAAAAGACATTTCACATGTATATTCTAACAATTATTCCTTAAGTTAAGACAATAGAAAGAATGTGTTCAGCCAGCTGCTTCGGCACCACCTTTTAGATAATTGTAACTTTAAAGAACATTTGAAATGCTTGGCTTGGTTTTCCTTACAGCAGATGGCAATGTTGCAACAATCTTGAAGTTCACATTTTACAGTGTTTTCTTTCATTTAAGGACACAAGCCTGTATTTTGCATTTATTTATACAAATGATAGAATTATGTATCAAATCCTATTTGACTAGGCAGGCAGCCTTCGCCTATCTTTCCCCAATCTTCACAACGACAATTTCCTGTATTGAACTAAGAACTGATTTAAACTCTGTGTTTGTTCTCTGCCTTTTTTATTCCCCGTTTACTAGAGGGGGTACATGCTAAATTATGTTCTATCTCACTGCTCTGCCCACAGTGGCAGCTCAACAGAACAGAATGTTGCTATACTGCTTATATAATTTCAAGAGTACAATAACATCTTGCAACTGAACTTTAAACATGTTTTGCTATCCTTTCTTATCATGAGTAATGGTCTGGATCACTCTCCCTGCTAGCTATGATAATGGGAAAATGTATATGGTACACAGATAATGTACAGTTATTAAAATGTGATTTTGGGTGGTTGCTACCCTGCGACCCCATATATGATTTTTAAAGCTTCTTTAAACCCTGAGGTGTCACAGAACACTGATTCAGCACACTTGCAGTATGCATGTGTACAAGGTGCATTTAATTAGTTTAATTTCTCATTTACAATATGGAAAGTGTTTCTGAATGCTGTTTCATTCGCTTCATATTCACTAGCTAGTGGGTTTTTTACAGCCCCTACTGTGTGACTCTGAGCAAGTCACTTAACCAGACAGTGCTACCAGGTTGTCCCTGAAAAGGGACAGTTGTGTTCAGCGGGCTTGTCTGGTTAACAGATGTATAAAATAACATGAAATATATCATGGCAGTATATGAATCTGAAGGTTTGGTGAATATTGATATTACAAATGTTTTTCTGTCATAGTTAAATCACAGTTTTCCTGCTACCTATCCAACTATCAAGGCCAATTGTTTAATTACACCACAGGTCATGACAATGAACCTAAATAAAGTATATTGATTGTCTGATACTGCATTTTAGTTGAACAAGTCCTGTAATAACTCTAAATGGAGCATCCATTTCAATAACTCCCAATGGGTAGTAATCACTACCTGTTTGAATTGCTGTAAGTAAGACCAATGAACGAAGCAGGGCAGGTCATCTTCCATTTCTTATCCCAGACAATAATATCTGTAAATGTAACGTACCTCTAGTTTTACTTATCATTCTTTTAACTTAATGTGTGGATGAATATACAAGAGGCTGGTTTTAAAAACAGAGCGTCAGCTTCACAATTAGTTGATAATACTTTTGATGTTACTGACGTATTTATGTATAAATGCATGTTACATCAGAAAAAAGCAGAATTTTTTGTGAAAGAAAGCAGAAGTTTATTGAGAGAGGATTAAAAACATACTATAAATATGTTAATTCACAGCACAGGTGTTGATCTTATTGTGTTTGCTCTCTTATAGTCAGAGGGCGTGGTCCCTTAGGATTTAACCTTGGTATAAAGCATTGGGATTTGGGAGTAAATCACACCATAACCCACATCCCTATCATATAAGGATTTTTGCTTAATTTAATAACAGGAACATTCTACCTCCCATTGAAGTGTACTGCACTTGAAATGGAAGGCAAAACCACTATATCTGACATTAAGTTCAGCACTTACAACTGCAAGGTAGATCATAATGACTAATCTTCTTCTTTCGGCTTTTCCTGGTTAGGGGGTCGCCACAGCAGATCACCTGTCTGCTCATGATTAGCAGTAGAGTTTTATAGTGTTGAGTTGCTAGCCCGGCACCCAACCTTCCACAGGAGGCACACACACTCAGGGCCAATTTAGAGTGCCCAATCCACCTGCAGCATGTGGGAGGAAACTGGAGCACCCAGAGGGAACCCACGTGACCACAAGGAGGACATGCAGACTCCGCACAGAAGGCATCCCAGCCGAGGATCGAACAAGAGAACCTCTTGCTGTGAGGCAACAATGCTAACCACTGCACCACTTTGGCCACCCTATCATAGTGACTAATAAAAAACAAAATTAAGGCACGCTGATTATATTTTTCACTTCTAAGCAGATGAAGTACTGTAGAACTAAATCAGACATTGAACAAAATAGGGTAATCTTTTTAAATAATGTCACAGTGATTCTGTTTCTTTCCTTACAGTTTCTATCTGTCCTGCCTTATAAAATACTAAACTGCATATTTTCTGCATTCAGCAAGCTTACAATGGTACCATCTGCAGCTGCTGACTCTATTGCTCTGTGATACAACTTTCACACCATGCATCTGTGTGGTGCACCTTATTTCCATTGCCACTGATGTTCATCATCCCACAGAGCAGAAGGTGAATGGAGCCTATGTATACACTGTCATGGTTTTGAAAAGATAAGACATTTCTTTCCAAATTAATGTCATTGTATGAGAGCAATACACCATGGAAGGATCACATGTAGTTCATTCTTTTTTCTTACATTAGGAGTGCCTGCATGACCAAACAATATCACTCACCATGAGTAAAATATGAATTACCCACATTCTTGTCCTGGTGCTTTGCCTCAACAGGCTTGATGCATGCCTGAAGTGAAACACTTAGTCAATCATTAACTATTTTTGTACAGGGTATAAAAGTCCTGGATGCATTCCTTGTTTGGAAGACTCAATATAAATCAATAATGTAATTTGCAGATTTCAAATTCAAATACCTTGTTTAGTCACTTGTTTAAGTTAGATGTGTGCTGTCTGACTTACTTTGAAACTTTTATTTCCATTTAGTTACTCAGAGGAAATGTGAGTAAAATGCTGTATTTTCCACTCAGTGTGGCTGATCAGAAATTCTGTGGTGTCTATCAAGTTTGTTGAAGTTCTTAGCATGCTGTGTACAGTAAGTAATAAATCTGGTAAATTGCAGATGTTTCTGAAGTAGTATCTTTGCTTACAAAAACATGCCCTGCACTCTTTATAAGTGAGATAATGAAAGTGACAGTGCATGCTTGTATCTACACATGCATATGTATGTGTGCATCTGTCTGTCATGTCTGTGCATGATAAACTGTATAAAAACAGTATGTGTGAGTGCATTTGAGTGTGTGCATGTATGTGCATGTGTCTGAGTATGCACAAGAGTTTGGGAGTGTGCGCGCATCTATATCCATGTCTGTGCATAACAGTGTAGCAATACAGTACACTTACATACACACATACACATACACACACACACACACACACACACACACACATATATATGTGTGTGTGTGTGTGTGTGTGTGTGTGTGTGTGTGTGTGTGTGTGTGTGTGTGTGTGTGTGTGTGTGTGTGTGTGTGTGTGTGTGTATGCATGCGAGTGTGCATGTGGATTTGTGTTTTCAATGGAAGAATAAAAAAGAAGACAAAGAGGAAAAAGCAGTAGCCAATCCATGGCATGATATCATTTTAGTAGAGCACTTGGTATCTATTTCTGCTGCTTCTTCTAGTTTAGAAGCGCCATATTTCCTTCAACAGATGTAGATCCACAGGTGTTACTAAGTTCTGTGGTCACATGATATCAATCTGTCATTCTAAGAGACATGACAGCTAGATTTATAAGCAACCTCTGTGTACCAAAATCCATACAGAGACTGTCTAGCTTGCTTGTCTTGACAGTCATCCAGTTCAAAGACAGATTCAGACAGCTGCCAGTATTTTGTCCTGCCATCAGAAAAAGACATGCATGATGTATTCAGCTAACCTCAGTACATTGCTTATGTCAGCAGCATGTTAAATGCTGTCTGCAGGACTCATTGTCAGGGGTACAAGACAGCTTCTGAAAGGGGAAAATGCGGTCTAGTCAAAGAGAAAGCAGCATGATGGTACAAACCACAGCAGCCTATGTGCCCTTGGCTCTTTTGTACCCTGACCACTCCATCAGCACAACATAAGGCAAGCATGCACAGTTGGAGCAAACTGTGCAAACTTCAGCAGGAAGGACAGCCCATAAAAATATGTCAGTGATGGAGCTGTGCAACTGTGCAATGAAGGTAATTGCAACCAGTTATGCAGGGATTTCAGTGCTGTGGTTATCTGAGTACAGGTCATGTATGTTCATAAAAATCTACAGCTTTGTCTATATATATTTGTTGCTTATATAATGACATCTGTTTTTTTTACATCTATGTATATATATATATATATATATATATGTGTGTGTGTGTGTGTGTGTGTGTGTGTGTGTGTGTGTGTGTGTGTGTGTGTGTGTGTGTGTGTAGATGCAAGAACCAGTATGTGTTCGTTGGATCTTCTGTGAGTAGTTCTTACAGTACTGCACTGGTTATTTTGTTAATATTGACACATGGCAGATGGACTGACCTCCACAGCTACACTGTAATGTAGTTTCACACATCAAGTCTGGAATAGATCATCACTACCTGTAAATTGTGTTAGTAGTGTTAATCATGCTGGATTGCTCATTTGCTTATGTCCTGCAAACACACCAGCATTCTTCCGCAGCCAAGCCACTATGCTGTCTATGAGACTTGAAGCTGTTTCTCCTGCTTTTCTTCTACACACTAGCCCTAAGCACTCTTTTATATATCCAAGAGTCCTTCTTGGTGACAAGTAAAATTCAGGAGGGGATTTTATGTCTAGTATTTTTAAGCATTTCAGTATATCTTTAGCATATGCATAAAAAAGCTGTTCAAAATTAGCTCTTTAAATGAATTTTCTGTCTTTATTATAGATATTTAGTTCAAAAGTCTTTAAAATCATAGTACAATAAAGAAACAACATATATTTTAGTTGATATATAACCAGTTATTGAACAAATTAAAGTTTTTTTGAATATATGAGAACTATGTTTTTGGAAACCTCAGAAGAGTGTAATGCTTAAATAACTTTACCACTTTTATGTAGTAAAGCTTTTTGGTGGTTGAGGTAAAATAAAATAAAATCATTTATGTGAGCTTTCTCTCTTCCAGCCAAAATAGTGCCAGTATTTGATTTACTCCAATTGCCAAAGATTACTCAGTCTTTCTTGTGCTAAAGAGCAAATAAAATGTTAGAGACCTGCATCTTTTCTAGTGAACCGGGGAAAAGGCAGCAGGCTGCAGCATAAACTATAATATAACTTGAAGAATTTTTTAGGAGTGGTAAATATGGTAGGTAACACATATATGTATATATATATATATATATATATATATATATATATATATATATATATATATATATATATATATATATATATATATATATATATATATATATATATATATATACACATACACACACACACACACACACACACACACACACACACTATATATATATATATATATATATATATACTCCCCAGGATTCACGAATCCTCCGTGTAAGAGTAGAGTAGTCTTACACGGAAATGCCAGTGTAAGAGTAAGACGGCAGCGCGCCATGCATATTAATGAGGGTGCGCTGCCTCAACTCAAAAGCTAACATGGAACATGCACGAGTGTAGGGGGCGTGTCGGACTGCCAGGCAATCCAAAAATCCACGCCCCTGCAAGTCTCACAATAGGGAAATGTCAACTGACATGAGCGAGTCTGCTCAAATGTGTACATACCCAACATTACACTCCCCCACATTCTAAACCCCAGTACAATAATAAAATGTAAAACTTTCTTTTTTTTTTATTATACCCGATATAGCTGCCCGTATTTGTGCGTGTTTGCACGTGTTTTCCCATTGCTTAACTACAGTTAGCAGACAAGACATCGAAGAGGATAATAAGAAACCTATATAAAAATTACACAGAATAGCAGTAGCGTAGTGGTAGAACCTTCGCACTGCAAAGAGACATTCCCGGTTCAAGTCCCACCACTCCCCTTGTTATTTTCTGTTGGAAATCCGTATATGAAAAGAATTCCTGACATTTATCACTGAAATTTTAGTAAAAAGCAATGAAATGGCCTATGTAGTAGTGAACGAATTTTATATATATATATAGGGGTGGGAGGTAGGCATAATGGTTAAGGTGTTCACCTTACAAAGACAAGGTCCATGGTTTTATTCTCGGATGGGGTAAATGGCTAGGCTTAAAATGGTCCACAAAGGCAGTTAGCCTAGTACTAACCTATGAACCTATAAGAAAGTGAAATGGTTATGCATACTGATGAATGCATAAGTAATGTATCTTAAGCAATATGAAGCACTGCTAAGCAAAGTTTACCAGTATTAAGCTCATTTCAGTATAATTGCTCATAGCTTAGCAATGCTTTAACTAGCGCAATAGCATTGTGCGGACCTGCGCATCGCGCCAACTAGCACAAACAGAACCTGTGTGCGCATAGCTGCACACCACGCTAACCAGTGCAACGTAGAGCAACATCGGGCAACATAGAGCAATGTCGGGCAACATAGAGCAACATCGGGCAATGTAGAGCAATGTCAGGCAGCGTAGAGCAACGTAGAGCAATGTTGGGCAAAGTTGAGCAAAGTTGGTAAAACATAGCCACACCTCCTAGCCCGTCTGGCCAATAGTGAAATAAAAAGCAATGACAGGCCTCGAACCTGGGATACTGTGCACCATAATCACAGTACTGAACCACTAAGCCATGACAGCTTTTCGTAAGTATGCACTTTCAACACACACATAAAGTTTACCCATTGCTAAGCAGGTGTACCTTCAGCTGCGTTTTTTCAAAACTGGCCAATCACAAATAAGTGCGGGAAATGATGCATATTTAAGCTCCATAGGCAGGAATACTAGCCATAGCTGGTTGTAGCTCCCATCTGCAGGCAGCAATGGCCGGTGCTGGAGAGGGCTCTCATTTTCAAGCGCAACATTGGGGCATTGAGGAGTCAAAAGTAATGATTTGGCTCCTTGTCCATAATCATGAGGATAGACTCGTGCGGGGCCAGTACCAGGGCACCCAATACAAAGCGGAAGCCTGGGACGGTCTAGCTCATGAACTCACCAGTGCCACAGGCATCCCTCAGACTGGTGAGCAGGTCAGACACCACCACGCAGACCTGAAAAGACGCAAGGCAGATCAACTGGACCAGTGAATCCAGGAGGCCCGTGGGATGGCAAATGCCCCACTACTGAGTAAGTAGCCATGGAATTAAGTATGTAAGAATTGCTATTCTAGTGTATACTATGGATAGGTATGTCTCAATATCACTTCAATTACTTCACAGCTGCAGGTGTCCGTGCTGCGAATCAGCAAGCCTATGCACATAGGCTGCTAAGGCTGCGCCACCAGGCAGGTTAGTAAGTATTCTGCTTGTACTGTTATGTAAAATAAATGAGAGAGCCTGAAAAAAGTGTTTAAACACAATAAATAAAGGTATAATAATTCTCTAATAATTATTCTGCATGTACTGTCATATAAAATAAATGAGAGAGCCTCTAATTGTTTTAAGTCTTTAATAAAGGTATAATTCCTGGAGTGTGTCTGTGTCATTTTCTTTGATATGTTGTTGTACCCTTGCATCATAGAAATAGTACTGTTGTATTAAGCGCTGTTAACACACAGTTGGGTAGGCCCATATAAAGTGGATGAAGGGAGTGCCAGTAGCTTTTAAGCATTTTCACAGTTCTCAACTGTTGGTTCATGCCCAGCATGTACAGGTTAATCTGGCACATGAGTAGCTTGGTATTGTGTTCCCCAGAAATGTCACTGTGCCGGCAGAAATGTAGGGAGCTGTTAACATATAACTGATAATTTCACCTACACATATCTAGATAAGTATATGAAAGTAGAGCTGTCAGTGTACCATCTCAGCAGTAGTGTGTCTGAGCAACTCACAAAATATGTAGCAGTAACATCTGCATCCCGGACAGTTTGTATGTCAGATACAGCCCATGTATATAAAGATCTAGCAAAACCCATTTCACTATCTAAGGACAATTGTGTAGTGTAATAATACATGTAGGGGACATATAACTGCAGTTAATAGGAATGTAGTGTAAACTAGAAGGATATATAAGTTTTTAATGGAGCTATCATTTTCCACCCTACTGTATGTGCATAAAAATGCAATTCCACACCTCAATGGGTATGTCTAATCTCAAAACATTTGTTGGGACATATGTCCTATTGGTTTATAAATATCTGCATTTATTTCGATACATGTCCCCTTTTCAAATACCACAGTATTGGTGGCCTGTTGCCATCAATTAAACCTGCATGCTGTTGTAATGTCCACTGTTGTCCCATATATGCATGTGTCATACTTGCTGTACAACTGTTAGAAATCTGGTGTGTTGGGTTAATGGGAATACTTCTGCATGCTGTTATAACTAATTGGGAATGCTGTTGACTGTTACTAACCCATATTTTCATTAAATCCTCCTAAACATAGAACGTATGGGAAGGCCGGTCCCAGCGGACCCACCTGTCCCACCTCAGCTGGCGATGGTACCTGGCACCAGCAGGTCCAGTGCCCAGCCTGGGACCTCCTCCTCCATTGGCCCTGTGCCACTTTCAGGTGGAAGTGCTGCAGGTGATGGGGCTCATCCCCCCTGTGCAAGTGTGGGAGGAGGAGGGTCACCTATCACCCTCCAAACGGTCTGGGCTGTGGTGCGTAGGGAGATCGAGCGTTCTGTCACTGATCCTATACGCCAGCTTGAGGCATGAGTGGCGCAACTCATGGGTGAGCCTGCCCCTCCTACGCAGCCCCCAGCACAGTCACCCTCTGGGCTGTGAAGGTGCAGTGGTGACTGCCCATGGGTGGGGATATCAGTTCCACTGTTGCCATCTGTGGGCTCATGGGCTTGCGATTTCCAAACATCCTTCCCCGACAATGGTGTTCACCCACCACATGTGTCATATTCCACCCCTGTATGTGTCTTGTTTGTCTTGTCTGTTTACCTCCCCAACCTACCTCCCCAAATATACCTACTTCCCCTACCGCACATTCCACTCTCACCTGAAAAAAAAGAAAAAAAGGGCAATCTGTTCCCAAAAAAAATTACGCCCCATACATAGCTGCCCATTTTGCACACATGTCCGCTGGACACATAAACTGATATTTAATTGGCAGTACAACATACTTTGTTGTCCTCACCCCTCTCTCAGGGGTGGAAAGTTTCAAATTTCCCTCCAAATTTATTGCATATGCACAGCTGTTGCTGTTAAAGAAATGGGCAGCTATGGGCCTTTCCCTACACCCGTCCTGCACATCCTGAGCTGTTTTCCTTACTGTCTTCCCCTCTTTATGCCCCGTTTTCACCAATTTCCTATCTCCCCATTTGCTTTTCTTTCAAAGAAATGAGTGCGGGGGTTTGCAAGAGTAAGCACTTTTAAGCAGTAGTTAGCAAGTTTGTGCGAGTGTGCGCCTGTGTGCGCTTGTGTGCATTTAGCTAAGCATCGCACAAACCCACGCAAACCCACTTATAACTACTTAAAAGTGCCTTAGTCTCTCTGTATGTCAGGGCCCTTGTTCTGCTCAGCAGCAAAATAAAACACCTCTGTCAATCTCGAACCCCGGACCTTGTACACACTAGACTGCATGAAGTACCACTAAAACATGGTAAACATACAACAAATTGGTGCTGAAATAAATATATCATGCATCAGAATGAGTGAATGTAAGGGACAAATAGGAATACCATAACACAAATCCTGTTCTGTGGATCTTTACCAGCAGTTCTTGTGGAATTGCATTACATGACTGTGAAAAGAGAACCAGCCATTCTAGCAGGAAATAATGTTACAGCAGCACTTTACAACCCCCATACAGTATCATAGCAGGCCAAACACTAGCATATCTGATTAGGGCAGAGGCCATACTTCCCAACTGTGACTAATTTTCAGGCAGTCCCTGATTTTGAGACAGGTTTTAGCTGTGTCCCACTGAATCCCTCTGAAAGGTACTGACATTAGGCAGAAAGCTGGGGAATTACACTTAATGAATAATGACAATAAGTAAGAGTTGGACACTGCTTGTACTTCAGGAAATGTGTATTAATCCATATGCTCTGGTTCTCTCAAATTCTCAACTTCATGTCTCTAATATTTCAAAGGTGTACCTCACTTCTACCTACTTTTCCCTGAGTCTGTTCAAATATGCACCTGAGTGTTTGAGAGGCCTGGCAGAGGCAGAAACACACAGCCATATCAGCTATTCTGCTGTTACACACTGTGCAAATAGCTTTGGAAGGAGTTCCAGAATCATACCCTTATGTAGGAGTGCAACACTGAAATACCATGGGATGTAGCCATGTACTGGTAGCAACCAACTCTGACAATAACATTGTTCCAGTGCTGAAAAGACCGGTGTGGTGCACAGACAAAGAATAACAGGCTAGTCTCTGGCTACCATCTGGATAGGTCCATAGTTGGGAGCTACGCAGACAGACTACTTGCCTTGGTAAACTAACAGGTACACAGCAACCCTTTAAGTCCAGCAACATAAAGTTCACACATTAATAGGATGGCTCACACATTAATAGGAGACTCTAAATAAAAATCTACCTAAGCAACAGAGACCTCCAAAGCAGACATCCAAGCAAATGTTAAATCAAAACAAAACACACACAACACATAACCCACAAAGTCAGTGTGCCAAGCAGCCACAGCCCTTAAGGCTGAATAACACACCTGATACTCTTGTTATAGGTGACTCTATTGTCAGACACACTGACGTCCCGCTCACCAGGCTGAATAAAGAGAAGGTCACGGTGAGCTGCCTGTCGGGTGCTAGGATCCGACACATAACGCAAGCACTCAGGTCACTCCAAAGCAAATACAAATATGACTCAGTCATTGTACATGCTGGTGTGAACGACCTGAGACGTACCTCCCTGGACTACATGAAAAGAGACATAGAGGAGCTCTCTGATCATGTAGCCTAGGCTGGTATGACCCTGACCTTGAGCAGCATCTTACCCTCACCTAGAATGATGCCACAGTACAAAGACAAAATGATCGATTTTAACAATTGGCTAAAATTTTGGTGTCATTCAAAGGGGATCCAGTGTCTGTCAGCCTGGGATGACATGCTCGACAAGCCACGTTGCTTCGCTAGGGACGGCTTGCACCTGTCACCACTGGGCTTTCAGATATTGGCAAAGGCTCTTGCCACCCCCATAGTGCCTTTTTTAGGCAAGGCTCAAAAGTCAAACCCACCCCCATAGACAGCACAAGGAACAAGAAACTAAGGGTAATGCTGCTAAACGCCAGAAGTCTTAACCTCAAGATGCACGACAAGCTCTCCTCAGTATGGAGAACATCGATATCTGTGCAGTAACAGAAACCTGGTTCAAGGCTCCAGAGAGCACCCCAGCACTACCAGGCTATACCTCATATCATGCTTTGCGGCTCCAAAACCCGGACCGAACCACAAAAGGAGGGGGAGTTTCCATATTTATCAAGGATATCCACACCTGCAGGTTAGTGACATTGCACGAAGTATCGGAGACCATCCATGTGCAACTAACAGTGGGCAAGACTGCTTTTCAGTTTATAGCATCCTACAGACCACCCTCTCAAAGTCAGGAATCCCATTCGGCTTTCCTGAAAACATTGGAGACCATGAAGATCTCTCCGAACACCATTATATTGGGCGACTTCAACTACCCAAACATTGACTGGGAGCACTACTCAAGCCCCAGCACCTTAGCCCAAAGATTCCTGGAAATTATAAACTCAAATGCTATGGAACTAGTCACCACTCCCACAAGAGGGGACAACATACTAGACCTGATCATTACCAACATGGGGACTCTATGCTCCACACCAGAAGTATATCCCTCATTGGTAAGATCAGACCATAAATTAATTTCACTGGATGTCCACATCCCGACCCCACCCCAGCCCAGAAAACCACAGTGAAAAACTTCTCAAAAGCAAACTTCTCACTTCTCAAAACTGAAGTGGAATCCTTCAAGGCCCCAGGGCCAGTGGAAACTACAGCCCAAACTGCAGAATCCTATATAAAAGCATTCTACGGACATCTCCAGGAATGCATGGATCATGCTATCCCAAACAAAACCAAGACCCAATCATCCAAAGGCAGGCGTCCAGTCTGGTGGACCCCTGCCATAAATAAACTGTACAACAGAAGGAGGAAGCTACTACATGACAGAGCAAAATCCCTAATAGGGAAGGCATCTCTGATCAGTACTAGTAAAAAATTATGATCCCTCATAAAATCCTCCAAGGCCAGCTTCGAGAGAAAAATTGCACAGGACACCAAAGACAATCATAAGGCTTTTTTCAGTTATGTTAGAAACCTGGGATGCAACTCCCAGACTTGTTCTGAGTTGATTCTAAACGACAAAAAATACACTGAACCCACAGGCATCGCCAATATCCTGGCAGGCAGGTTCAGTGCAAACTTCTCCCACCCCTCCCCCCCCAAAAGAGCAAGTATCTATCCCGGCAGAGGGCTGCCTCCCAAACATCTCAGATGCTCAGGTGAAGGCTGCCCTCTCCAAAGCAAAAAACACTGCTTCCATGGGACCAGATGGCGTCCCAGGTTGCGTCCTACATGAACTACAAGAGGAACTAATCCCTCAAATAAAACAGCTATATAATCTCAGCCTCACTACAGGATATGTGCCCACAGAATGGCGTACAGCAACAGTGGTCCCACTCCACAAAGGTGGAGCCTCTACGGACCCTGGAAACTATCGCCCCATAAGCCTGACTAGCTTAGTCTGCAAGGCTATGGAGAGGATCATCATGGAGCTCATAAACAAAGACATTGGGGACCTACAGACACTAGATCCTACCCAGTTCGGCTTTGTCAAGGGCAGATCCTGCCTTTTGAACCTGGTTGACTTCTTTGAAACAGTCACCAAAGCCAGAGATGAAGGGAAGGTAGTCCACACAGCCTATCTGGACCTTGCAAAGACATTTGACACAATACCCCACTCAGGCATCATAGATAAGCTATCCAGCTTAAATATAAACCCCTATGTCACAACATGGGTCGCAAACTGGCTCAAAGACAGAACCCACAGAGTGAGAGTTGCTGGAGCCATGTCAGACTCAAAACCGGTCACAAGTGGCATCCCACAGGGTTCTGTCCTGGGACCACTCTTGTTCGGTATATACTTTTCCAAGGTACAGGCAAACGTGGGAGGACTATGGCTCACCAAGTTCGCTGACGACTGCAAACTGGGTGCCATAATCAACTCTCCAGCTGACATAAACATCCTTCAAAAAGGTCTCACAGAGACAGATAACTGGTGCCAGCACCATGGTTTAAAGCTAAATACCAAAAAATGTATAGTCATATCCTTTGGCAAAAACAATGTGCCCACAAATTACCACATAGGCGGAAACCCATTAAGTACAGAGAAAGTTATTAGGAACCTGGGGACCCAAGTTGATAGCAATCTCTCCTTTGAAAACCACATTGCCAAAGTGGTTAGAAAGACCTTCTACATAGCCCACCTCATCACGAAGGGTTTCAC